>NC_045437.1:136091653-136129530 GCF_002776525.5 Piliocolobus tephrosceles
CTCTCTTTCTCTCTTTCTCTCTTTCTTTCTTTCTTTCTTTCTTTCTTAAGACAGAGTTTTACCCTTGTTGCCCAGGCTGGAGTGCAATGGTGCAATCTCGGTTCACCGCAACTTCTGCCTCTAGGGTTCAAGTGATTCTCTTGCCTCAGCCTCCCAAGTAGCTGGGATTACTGGCATGTCCCACCATGCCTGGCTAATTTTGTATTTTTAGTAGAGATGGGGTTTCTCCATGTTGGTCAGGCTAGTCTTGAACTTCCGACCTCAGGTAATCCACCTGCCTCGGTCTCCCAAAGTGCTGGGATCACAGGCGTGAGCCACCGCGCCCAGCCAGCTCTTCTCATTTTCTAAGGGGGCAGCATGACTTAGTGGAAGGAAAGATCATCAGTTTTGAAGCCAAAAAGTCCCTGTTTAAATTTCTGGTTTTCACCACTTACTAACTAAATGACCCTTCACTTCTCTGTGACTTAGTTTCCTCTTCTGTAAACAGGGATAGAAACAACTACAAGATTCTGTTGTGAGAGTTAAGTAAGATGATGCATATAAAGGTCCTGGCAACAAAAGACTTTCTCTTCCCATTTTACAGGGGGAGGAAACAGAGTTTTGGAGCTGTTATGCGTCCTACCTGCCCAAGGTTAAATGGCTGGTAGCCACAATCGATTTAGAATCAGAACACGATTGGGAATAGTGGCTCACACCTGTAATCCTAGCACTTTGGGAGGCCACAAGGTGGGCAGATCACTTGAGTCCAGGAGTTCAAGACCAGCCTGGCCAACATGGGAAAACCCTGTCTTTACCAAAAAAATACAAAAATTAGCTGGGTGTGGTGCCACGAAACTGTGGTCCCAGCTGCTCAGGAGGCTGAGGTGGGAGGATTGCTTGAGCCTGGAAGGCAGAGGTTGCAGTGAGCCAAGATTGCACCACTGCACTCCAGCCTGGGTGACAGAGGGAGACCCTATCTCAAAAAACAAACAAAAGAATCAGAACCCAGGTCTCCTTCATCCAAGGGGGATGTAGCTTATCTGTCTAATCCCACTTATTGAGCACTTAGAACGTGCCTGAACTGAGCGATGTCCCACTGAGTAGCTGCTCTATAACCAGGTATAATTATCTGCATCCTACAGATGAGTCTCGAATGATTATACCAGTTGCTCAGGGTCTCGTAAGTGAAGAACTGGAATTCCAATTCAAGTCGGAGTCCCAAGCCCATACTCTTAAACAGGTGTTGGCAAATTATTGCCTGTGGGCCAGATCCTGTCCACAGCTTATTTTTGTGAATAAAGTTTTATTGAAAACAGCCATGCTCGTTTGTTTGTGTATTGTTCCTGACTGCTTTTGAACTAGAATAGTAGAGCTGAGTCACTGCAAACAGACGCTGTGACTCACAAGTTGGAAATATTTGCTCTCTGGCTATTTACCAAAAACATTTGCCTACGCCTGCTTTTAATCACCATTTTATAGCCTTCTCTTAAGAATTTTAAAATAGTATCTGCTTAACACCAAGACACATTTTCAGGCAGGAGATACTCAGAGTGACTCCTGGGATAGACAGAGATTCCACTCCTGCCTGGTGTGTCTTCCACCCTTTCTTTGTCTCCCTCTAAGCAGATCTTGGTCAAGGGTTTGTGCCAGGTAAAATAAACACAAGGCAGTGTGCCAAGCATATTAACAGACCCCTGTGTTTTGCATTTGTACGCTATGATACGATCAGCAGAATTTAATTTTTTATTTAATAATTTTTTATTATTTTAAATGATTTTTAATTTTATTACTTCTTGATTGATACTTACATTTTTGTTTTGTTTTAAGACAGAGTCTCGCTCTGTTGCCCAGGCTGGAGCGCAGTTATAACTCGCTGTAACCTCAAACTCCTGGACTCAAGCGATCCTCCTGTCTCAGCCTCACAAGTGGCTGGGACTATAAGCGTGGGCCACCACACCAGGTTTTTGTTTTTGTTTATTTTTCTTTTGTAGAGTCAGTTTCGCTATGTCACCCAGGCTGATATCAAACTCCTGGCCTCAAGTGATCCTCCTGTCTTGGTCTCTCAGATATTTACTATTTTAAAATTAATGCTATTTATGCCAGATGTGGTGGCTCATGCCTGTTATCCCAGCACTTTGGAAAGTTGAGGCAGGAGGACTGTTTGAGCCCAGGAGTTTGCGACCAGCCTCGGGAAAAAAATGAGAACCCCAATCTACCAAAAAAAAAAAAAAAAAAAAAAAAAAAAAAAAAGAGAGAGATGTGGTGGCATGCACCTGTCACCCCAGCTACTTGGGAGGCTGAGGCAGGAGGACAGGAGTATTGCTAGAGCCTGGCAGATTGAGGCTGCAGTAAGCTATGATTGAGCCCCTGCACTTCAGCCTGGGCAACAAAGTAAGATCCTGTTTGGAAAAAAAAAGTGATTTATTTTTACTGTATCAGAGCTATATCTGATTCCAGGCCAGGCGTGGTGGCTCACACCTGTAATCCCAGCACTTTGGGAGGCCGAGGCGGGCGGATCATGAGGTCAGGAGATCGAGACCATCCTGGCTAACACAGTGAAACCCCGTCTCTACTAAAAATACAAAAAAATTAGCCGGGCGTAGTGGCAGCACCTGTAGTCCCAGCTACTCGGGAGGCTGAGGCAGGAGAACGGCGTGAACCTGGGAGGCGGAGCTTGCAATGAGCCGAGATCGTGCCACTGCACTCCAGCCTGGGTGGCAGAGCAAGACTCCATCTCAAAAAAAAAAAAAAAAAAAAAAAAAGATCTATATCTTTTCTACTTTTAAATATATGATCTATGTATATGTATAAAACCTTAGGAACCCTTCCTTCCCCAAATGGTCAAGCAAGATTTTTAGCCACAACCAGGGAGATAGATTTTTGATATATAAGGATTAAGGGAACAGAGCCAGCTAGCAAAAAAAGATGTGGTCTCAATGAGTCTGAGCAGAAAGAGCACTGGACTGGGAGTCAAGAGACCTTGCTTCTAGATACAGCTTCATCTTGTGATTTGGGTTTCTCATAGCCGTCCTATTCCTGTTTCCCCTTATGTAAAATAAACTTATGGGGCTGGATGACTGCTAGTGGCTTTTCCTAGTGTGCTATTGTCTTTTCCTAAAAACCTACCAAAATAAAGCCATTGGGGGTGATTTTGCCTAGAGGCAGGGGCTTAACAGAGATGACCTCTGACCCAGCGACTGGATTTTCTGTTCTGAATCTATCAATTCCTTTGGGAAGGATTCCTTTGGAGATGATCTTCATGCACCAGGCACCTTACCAATCATTTCTGGTTGTGTCACAGGATACAGGACTCTTTTATCAGAGGAAGGGGGATTTAGGTCTGATGAGGGTAGAGTGTTTCTGGCTGGGGCAGTGGACCAGAGGACGCCACAATTGGTCTCTATAATGGGAAGGAGGTGGAAGCCGAGGGAAGTGGAGACTGACCTGTCATCTCTCCTTGGCCTCGAGATGGCTCTATCAGAGTGCTGGGGGGCAGCATAGGAAGGACATGTCATCACTGTGAGGGGCGCAGGGTCCCCACCTTCCAGTTAATCTTCATCACCAGTACCCAAAGTGAAAACACTGGCCTTTATTTCATATCACTTCTTACACTTTAATAGGCAAAAGAGAATTTTATTTTTTAAATTTGCTTCTATTTGATCCTTCTAAGATTTAACTACTTTTTTTGGTTTCACTATTTGTATTTTTACTTCTGTAAATGGATTATTTGTGGCCTTTGCTTTTTTTTTTTCCTAGAGCAGTATTTGTCTTGTTATTTTTGAGTTTTTGAGGTTACTTACTTAATATATAAGTATGTCTTTTGTTTTGTTAAGCTTTTACCAAAGCACGTAACAAAAGCAAATGTAACAAGAAAATGTTAGAAAATAGCCTTCCCGGGGCTGGGTCAGGTGGCTCACAACTGTAATCCCAGCACTCTGGGAGGCTGAGGCCAGCGGATCACCTGAGGTCAGGAGTTCAAGACCAGCTTGGCCAATGTGGCGAAACGCCGTCTGTACTAAAAAATTCAAAAATTAGCCGGGCATGGTGGCGGGCACTTGTAATCCCAGCTACTCAGGAGGCTGAGGCAGGGAGAATTGCTTGAACCCGGGAGTCAGAGGTTGCAGTGAGCCAAGATTACACCACTGCACTCCAGCTTGGGCGACAGAATGAAACTTTGTCTCAGAAAAAAAAAAAAAAAAGAAAGAAAATAGCCTTCTCTTTCTTCCTCTGCAGTTGGTAACTGCCATCACTTTTTCTGTACTTACACAAACATTCAAATTATACATTATATATATAATTGTATATATGAGTGTGTGTGTGTGTATATACATATATATACACACACATATTTTTTCCTTTTTATAAAGGTAGAAACATACTTTATCTTTTAACCTGAATTTTATTTTGGGTTTGTTTTGAGACAGGGTCTTGCTCTTTCGCCCAGGCTGGAGTGCAGTGGCATGATCATGGCTCACTGCAGCCCTGCCCTTCAGGCTCAAGCTATCCTCCCACCTTAGTTAGCCTCCAGAGTAGCTGGGACTACAGGCACAGGATACCACGCCTGCCTAATTTTTGTGTTTTTTTTTTTTTTTTTTTTTTTTGTAGAGACGGTGTTTCACCATATTTCCTAGGCTGGTCTCCAACTGGGCTCGAGCAATCCACCTGCCTTGGCTTCCCAAAGCACTGGGATTACAGGAGTGAGCCACCATGCCCAGCCTGAAATTTGTTTTTTCAAAATTCTACTTTTTTTTTTTTTTGCTCTGTCGCCCAGGCTGGAGTGCAGTGGCCGGATCTCAGCTCACTGCAAGCTCCGCCTTCTGGGTTCGCACCATTCTCCTGCCTCAGTCTCCTGAGTAGCTGGGACTATGGGCAGGCACCCACCACCTCGCCCGGCTATTTTTTTTTCTCTCATGTTTTTAGTAGAGACGGGGTTTCACCGTGTTAGGCAGGAACTGAACTAGCCCTCTCTTAGATTTTTATCCCTGTTGTCCATTTTACAAACTCTTTCTCGTCGTCCTCACTTTAAGAGTTAGGCAAGATTCATCAGGCCAATTTTACAGGTTAGGGAAACGAAAGCTCAGGGAGGAAAATAAATGCTTTGGCACTGGGATTAAAACCCTGGCCACCTGATGCTGTGGGAGCTTCCTTTTCTATGTGACTGAATGAGACTTCTGCCCCTAAAGTCACCCCTCCTGATGTACATAGGTTGGAGTTTTGGGGTGGAGTAGGGTGGTGGGAGAGAGAAAATGTAAGCACTAAGAGGGTGAATGAAAGAAGAGAAATTCACACTATCCCCAAAGTTCCGTTCATTCAGTCCCTAATGTGCTAGGTGACCTTGGGGCAAGATGTTTGCACCACCTAGGCTCCCTGTGCTCACCTGCGAAATGAAGGCTTTGGCCTAACCAGAGGATTTCAAACAATGCCCTTTGGGGCCCTAGGGGAGTCCCCACATGTTATAGCTCGTCAAAAATGAACACAGAGAGGCATATTCAGGGATACCTGTGTTTGTGTTGTTGAAAAGGTATTATTATTTTTTGAGATGGAGTCTTGCTCTGTTGCCCAGGCTGGAGTACAGTGGCGTGATCTTGGCTCACTGCAAAACCCCCGCCTCCTGGGTTCAAGTGATTCTCCTGTCTCAGCCTCCTGAGTAGCTGGGATTACAGGCATACACCATCATGTCTAGCTTTTATTTTCAGTAGAGATTTTTTTATTTTCAGTAGAGATGGGGTTTCACCATGTTGGCCAGGCTGGTCTCAAATTCCTGAAATCAAGTCATCTGCCCACCTTGGCCTCCCAATGCTGGGATGACAGGCATGAGCCACCACTCCCGGCCCAAAAATTATTAATAGAAGCAACTGACATATCCACCAGGAGTGGGTGGGTTAAATGCATTGAATCATTCATTTATTCATCTCTTCATTCATTCATTCATTCATTCAGTAGTTATTGAGTAACTATTGCCAGGCCCTGTTTTAGACATTGGGAATCAGTGGTGAACAAAATAGACCAAGTTTCCACTCTCTTTAAGCTTACCTGGAAGGCAGGTCTGCTCTGTCTTGAGCTATATTCCAAGTAGGTGGGTCTCCAGGCCCGGGAGTGAGTGGTGGAAGGAAGGTGCCACACGCAATGTGAGACGACTCCTTTAATAAAATCCCATTTCCTACAGGACAAGTCTGCGTGTGTTGGTGTGTGCATAGACAGGCATATGAAGAGGTGCTGTGGAAGTGTTGGGGATACATCCCCAAATGATGGTGTGACCTTTGGAAAGAGAGGGGAATAGTTTAGGATGAGGCTTGCCTGGAGCATTTTAACTTCATCAGCATTTTTTTTAAAACAAGGAAGACACATTCAAGTACTGTTTGCAGTTAGAACTTTAAAAAAAAAAAAATTTAAAATAAACTTAGGTCCAGAGAGAAGGGAAGGACAAAAATAAATTAATAGGTTTCAATTTCTTGGAGTCCTTCAAAATCTAACATGGTCAGATTCTACCCAAAGTTAGGAAGCACCTCAGTTTGGGGTTCAGATATTTTAAATTCAACAAACCTATGTTTATTATTGCCTGAGTCCAAGAGCAAGCCTGGCCTCCCCATCTAGGCAGCAGCCACTACTTCCAGCTACACAGCAGGTTCCCTCCTTAGCCACTTAGAATCCTGCCTCAGCAGAGCTGGAAGGGAACACTTCCCCCAATGCTTATTTTGCAAATGGGGCAACTGAGGCTCCGATTTTGTGACTTTTTAATTTGCCAAGGGCTTAATGAATGACAGGGCCTGAATGACAAACTGGGAAGGAGGCCTGCCCTGCTTCCAGATTCTGGGGGGCAGGAGGAAAGCAGAGGAGGGAGAGGGGGTGCCATCTTCCCCTCTCCCATTGGAAGCTCCAGTGATGGGTCCTGGTGTCCAGCACATGCTGAAAGGAAGCCTTGTCAACATGGAAGGAGATCAAGGCGGCTGGGGGGGGTGCTGAAACCTCCTGTCGGGTCCAGCATCTCTGAGGAGATAGGGACGCCTCTGCTGCTGCCTCCACCCCCTCCTTGAGCTCTCTCCACTCGAATTCCGAGGGGCTTTGGAGTCACTAGACTGTCTCCCGCTCCCAGGAAACCCCAGGCTTCTGTGGAGCCAGGAGGCTGGCCATCCATCATTCTTATCTCCTGGCTGTGGCGGCCCCAGGTCCCTGGCCTGGATGGGCCCAGGGGGCCAGGAGGGGCTGGGGGAGCATCGATAACAGGAAAAGCAGCTGTCCCCTGGGGGAACTTCAAAGTGCCTGGAGCTGAAATTTATGTGCAGAGGAGCTTACATTAGGGGCCAGTAGGCCATTCTTTCCACAAATATTTATTGAGTGCCTACTGTGTGCCAGGCACTGGGTTAGGGGACTCTTATGGAACCACAGATTTTGTTTGTTAGGCTGTATGTCTACCTCAGTAGGCTAGGTTTGATGCATGGATCAATTCAACGAATCATTAAGTATTATTAAACACCCACGGTATGCTGGCTGTTTCTGGAGACCCAAGACTGCTGGAATGGTTAAATGAATCTGTGGGCGGGGTTTGATATCTGCTAACACAGTGGTTAAGAGCTTTGGAGTCAGGCAGACTGGGTCTCAGCTTTCTCAGCTGTAAAACGGGGATAAGAATAGCACCTACCTGGTAAGGGCCTGGGAGAAGAGGAAATGAAATGAGATATTCTAGGTGAGAAACTTAGCCCACTCCCAGCAGATGTTCCTCTCACAGCAATAGCCGAGATTTCTGTGACTGCAGTGGATTGTCATATGTATTTGTTTATTTAATATTTATTTAGTACCTGCTATGTGCTGTGCCTCTAGGAGAGGCGACCAGGCAGCTTGACTTGGGAGGGTTTGCAAGAGTCTCTTTCTTTTCCCGCAGGTCTCTCCTCAGCTGGGGCTTTGAGGTTGAGACCCTTGGAGTCTCGAGGTGAAAGGGATTTGAGAAGTTGCCAAGTTCAGTGCCTCCCCTGAGCCCTGTGCAAAAGCTCCTCTTTAACTTCTGCTATCTTGTCATCCAGCCTCTGCTTTCATCCTGGAGTGGGCATCTTCCTCCCTCCCCAGGCAGCCCGGGAGGAAGACCTTTCTTCCCTGGAGCTGAGATTTGCCTTCTGCACTTTTCCTTATTAGCCTCCTAGCTCTGTCCTCTGGGCCTCTCCCCCAAACTCTCTGAGCATCAGTTTATTCATCTATAAAATGGGAATATTAGTAGTTCCTATCCTGTAAGGTTATTGTGAGCATATGTCTGTACAGTGTCTTTAATAGGCAGTAGCCAATAACAACAAATAATGATAGCTTTGGCAATCAATAAAACAGGAACAAGGAAGAGAAGAAGGAAGAAAGAAAAAGGAGAAGGAAGAGGAGGAGGAGAAGGACATGAAGGAGAAAGAAAGGCTATCAGAGCTGGACCTTCTGACATGGAAAGCAGTTCTCAGTTTTGGAGGAACCTAAATTTGGCAAGAGAAAGCACACAGGAGTTCCACGGATGCTTTCCAGCTCTGAAATCTGTGTAAATGTAAAAGGGATGGAAACATGGTGTTATTGCACCTCTTCTCCAGCCAGTGTTGGTGTTGTTACCACGTCCATTTCACAGATGAGCAAGCCAAGGCCCTTGAAAGTGAAATGGTTTGCTCAAGGCTTGGAGCTAGGGAGTGCTGAGCATTGCCAAGAACTGTTGTCTCTCCTCCCCTCCCCAAGGCAGCAGTGGGGAGCTACCCACGGACAGTGTGATATGTTGAATTGTGTCCCCCCACCACCCCACCAAATTAATATGTTGAAGTCCTGCCTTAGTCTGTTCAAGATGGCATAGACTGGGTGGCTGAAACTACAGACTTTTGTTTCTCCAAGTTCTGGAAGCTGAGAGGTCCACGTTAAGGCACAGGCAGATTCAGGGTCTGGTGAGGTCTGCTCCTGGTTCTTGGATGACCGTCTTCTCGCTGTATCCTCTCACAGTGGAAGGGCTGGAGGAGCTCCGTGAGGTCACTTATGTGGGGGCACTAACCCCATCCAGGAGGGCTTTGCCCTCTTGACCTAATCTCCCACAAAAGGCCCCATTTTCTCATCCCATTAAAATGGGGGGTAAAGTTCAACATCTGAATTTGAGGGGGGACACGCTATTCAGTCCAGGGCCTCGGAATGTGACTTCATTTGGAGCCAGGGTCTTCAGAGAGCTAATCAAGTTAAAATGAGGTCGTCAATGTGGGCCTCAATCCAGTACGACTGGAGTCCTTATAAGAAGGGGAAGTTTGGACACAGAGATATGCATAGAGGGAAAACGATGTCGAGACCCAGGAAGATGAGGGAAAATCTGGAAACACAGGGAGAAGCAGCCTACAAGCTGACGAGAGAGGCCTCAACAGATCCTTTTCTCACAGCCCTCAGAAGGAACCAACCTTGCCAACACAGTGGCCTCAGATTTTTATGCTCCAGAATGGTGAGAACTGGGGTTTCAGCCTCCCAGTCTGGGGTACTTTGTCACAGCAGTCATAGGAACCGGTACAGACAGCGCGGAACTCCCGGACTGCCTGTGCAGCCAGCACTGAGGGGGTCCCTCGAGGCCTGCCAGCCCTGCCTGCCCCTGAGGGAGAGGCAGGTGTGTGGTGTGAAGATACTTGACTCCTTTTCAGAGCCCGGGATGCTGGGCCGAAGCCGGGAGACAGAAAGGCGAGCCCTCACCCTGATCTTTTGCCTCATTGTGGCTCTCTGAGAAGGGAAGACACATTTTCCTGGTGCCTCCTCAAGGAAGTCCTGCTGGATCAACCTCACCTGCTGCTGGGGAGGCTGCCATCCTTCAGGAAGACCTGCCAGGCTCATCCTCCCTGAGGCTGGGGATTTTTCAGAGATTCTGAAAATTATCAAGCTGACTATGTCCATTTCCTCCTCTTTCTGTGATCTTTTTCTTCCTCCTCATATTATTTATTTATTTATTTTGAGACAGAGTCTCACTCTGTTGCCCAGGCTGGAGTGCAGTGGTACGATCTCGGCCCACTGCAACCTCTGGCTCCCAGGTTCAAGCGATTCTACTGCCTCAGCCTCCTGAGTAGCTGGGATTACAGGCACGTGCCACCACACCCGGCTAATTTTTGTATTTTCAGTAGAGATGGGGTTTCACCATGCTGGCCAGGCTGGTCTCAAACTCCCGACCTCAGGTGATCCACCCACCTCGGCCTCCCACAGTGTTGGGATTACAGGTGTGAGCTACCGTGCCCGACCATTTCTTCCTCCTTTTCATTTTTCTTCTTTCCTCCTGGCTGTGCTCTGCAAATCCCCACCCTCCTCCACATCTCACTCCAAGACTGCTTTCTCCCAGCTCCCCCTTCGCCCAGGACACCCTCACCTGGTGGCTCTGCAGCAAAGCCCAAGGCTGCCTTGGAGATGGAGGCAGGAGAAGTCTAAGCTCGCTACCTTGGAGCTGAGAAGAAATTATCCAGAGCTGGTTTCTCCTCCCACCTTCTAAAGAGCCCTGCTCTTGTCCCTGGCCTGGATACATGATTATATTTTGCTTTAATTGCATTAAAGCAAATGACTATGTCCCCCTGTGGTTTCGATCAGGTCAGGGATTTGATAATCGATCCTGGCACAGTCTAGACAGGAGTCACTTTGAAGCTGTTTTTAGCAGGATGAGAACAAACAATGTTTCTAAAGTGGCCACATTAGGCAAACATGCCGGTGGGACATCTTTTGGGGAGAGAGTGTGCCCTGGCTCCAGGCAGCCTGCTGACTGGACCCCCAGACCCCTGGAAAGGGGTGTGGACTACTCTCCCTGGACAGTAAGAAACTTTAAGTAGAGATACTGTATGCTTAGGCCTCCCATGATGTGAAACTTGGTCCAGGTGCCTTTTCCAGAAAGCCAGTCTTGACTGATACCACCTGACTCAGGGCCTAAAGGTAGCATAGTTTAGTGTGAGATGTTCTGTCCTGGAGACGGAAGAAAGGTCAAATTCACACAGGGCAATGCAAAAGGTAGACTCATATCTTGCAAAATTATTCTCTCTTCAATATTCTTTCAATCCTTTAAATTTCATTAAAAGGAAAGCGTCAGTGTGGTGCTAGTCTATTTTATGTATTTAAATAAATACATACATTTAGACATAGCGCCTGGCTGTGTTGCCCAGGCTGGAGTGCAATAGCACAGTCACAGCTCACTGCAGCCTAGAACTCCTGGGCTCAAGCGATCCTTCTGCCTCAACCTCCTAATTAGCTAGGACAACAGGTGCACACCACCATGCCCAGCTAGTAGTTTTATTTTTTTAAGAGATGGGGTCTGGCTATGCTACCCAGGCTGGTCTCAAACTCTTGGCCTCAAGGGATCCTCCTGCCTCAGCCTTCCAAAGTGCTGGGATTATGGTGCCAGGCCTAGTTTGTCTTTAATACCTCTCTAATGTTTGCTAATCTCCCCTTCTAACGAAGAGGGCAGGCCTAGGGATCTGCAGGTTAAGATTTAGCTAGATCTTAATAACAGTGTTTTCAATGAATGTATTTTCTACAATGAAAATACATCTTTCAAGTGATACTAGTTTTCCCTTTATGGAAAGTGAACCGTTGTTCAAGTACAATTAAGGCAAAAATTCTGAAGGATGGATGTTTAGGAGACGGTGATGTGGGGCTCTTTCACACACAGATCTGATGCTAGCTCTCCACTTGCCCGCTGTGTGACTTCCGGAAGACTGCTTTGCTCTCTGAGCCTCGGCTTCTCTGTGTAAAATGAAGTCAACGATTCTGCGGCGTAGGGTTATGGTGTGGACTTTCTGAGAACATGTTAGCGTGCAAGGAATCTGGATAGTGCTTAGCATACAGTCTGCGCTCTGCCTGGTGGCCCTGTCATCCTTATAGGGGCTGCTGCTTTTCTCAGCCATTCACAGAGCCTTTGCTGGTCCCACAGTTGAAACTGACTAAGCTCTGGGCTTCTGTGGAAACAAAAGGAACCTGGAGCCCCCAGCCATGCTCTGGCTGGAGCTCCTTGGCCTGGGGCCTCTCCCTTCCGCTTGCTCGTGGGGTTCACTTCCCTCATCTGTCAGCAGCAGCTCTGAGCAAATGCTTTCTAAGATCCCTTGCAGCTCTGACTTAAGAGTATTTTGAGCAATAAGCAGGGAGTGACAATTCCATGAGAGAAGAGTCTCGACTTTACCAAATGTGTTGTGCACTACTCTCAACTTGCAAGCTGGTGTGTGGACCAGCAGCATCAGTCTTGTGGGAGAGTGTTAGAAATGCATGCTCAGGCCCCACTCAACCTTCCTGAATCAGAATCTGCATTTTAACAAGATGTCCAGGTGGTTTGTATGCAGAATCCCACACCCAGTCTGAAATGAGAATTTAAGACACTTTTAGATCTTCACAGATATTGATATACTTTCAAGGGATTTTAAAAAACAGTAAACATGAGCCTGGGCACCATGGTGAGACCTCAACTCTACAAAATTAAAAAATTAGCTGGGAGTGGTGGTGTTTGCCTTTGGTCTCAGCTAGTCTGGAGGCTGAGGTGGGAGGATCACTTGAACCCAGGAGGTTGAGACTGCAGTGAGCTGTGCTCACACCACTGCATTCCAGCCTGGCCAACAAAGTGAGATCCTGTCTCAAAAAAACAAAAAAAACCCACCCCCAAGCAGTGAGCGTGTATGTAATTTCCTCCCCTGCTCCAAAACAATAAAGCTGTCGCAAAACTATTGAACTGAGTTAACCTAGTTAAGAGAGAAAATGATGTACGTAAATCTGATGAATAGCTTTTTTTCAGGGAATTTTCTTTCCATGTAAATTAAGCTCCCCCACTTTCCATGTCGGCCAGGCTGGCCTCTTCCCAGTGAGTGCCTCCCTCACACCTGACTCCTGGAGTGTGAAGCGTGTGTGTGTGTGTGTGTGTGTGTGTTTTGACTGAGTGTCTGTGTCTTGCAGCTGATCCAAAAAGCCGATCCAAAAAATTTTTCAGCTAAGTCAGCAAAATTTCCTGGAAATAAACTAGATTCCTAAGGGCTTCAGGGTAAGCTCGAGGGGAGCAGGGGGAACCCCAACTCTGATAAACCAAAGCAGCGTGCTCTGTTGTGTGGGTGAGCCAGGCATCCTGGCCTCCCAATCAGGCCCTTCTCCTGGACGGCTTCCTGCTTCTTCCTTCATATTCAGCCTCCAACTGGGCTCTGCTTCTCCCCGTCGCCAAAATGAAAGCCCCAGAGAGTGGACCATCCACTTTGAAGAATTTATCCCAAAGAGGTAATCACGATGTCGCCAAATATCTTCTTACAAGATCGTTTATCACATGCTGTTGATAAAAGTGAAGATGCCAGAAAAAAAAAAATTCAGTGTCTAAGAATAGGGGCCTGAAGTTGTTTAGAAATGTTATTTTAGTACTACAGACAACGTCTGGTAGCCCTTACGCCCAGGAGTCCACAGATCTGGACTCCAGTGATATTTTAAGGCTATTTAATTTCTCTAAGCCTCAGTTTCTCAGATATAAAATGGGGATGATAATGAAACCAAATTCATTTTCTTGTGTTGAGTATCAAACAAGGATGCATGGGAAACATTTAACACTGTGCTTAGTGCATGGCAAGCAGTTGGTAAATGTCAGTTTGCTGTGCTGCTGTTCAGACATAAAAATGTTGTAGGCTGGGCGTGGTGGCTCACGCCTGTAATCCCAGCACTTTGGGAGGCTGAGGTGGGTGGATTACCTGAGGTCAGGAGTTTGAAACCAGCCTGGCCAATGTGGTGAAATCCCATCTCTACTAAAAATACAAAAATTAGCTGGGTGTGGTGGCATGCACCTGTAATCCCAGCTACGTGGGAGGCTGAGGCAGGAGGATCGCTTGAACCTGGGAGATGGAGGTTGCAGTGAGCCAAGATGGTGCCACTGCACTCCAGCCTGGGTGACAGAACGAGGCTCTGTCAAAAAAAAAACGTTGTAGATAAATATTAATTATATGAAAAGATATTTGTGACGCAGCAAAAGTGAAAAAAAATTATAACAGCATGATCCATTTTGTAAGTTTATGTGTATCTATTTGCCTTTAAAACAGAATGGAACAGTGGATATGAAGTGGAGATGTGGTACTAAAGGAATGGGAAGCTGCTGGCCACTGTGTAACCCTTCCTCAGGCTCACTCCTATCATCTCTGCCGGAGAGTGCCAGGAAAAATCAGACTCAGACGATCTTTGATAATGATACTAAAATATAAAACAAAAGTGATATCTGTGGAATGCTTACTTAGAGTCAGGCACCTTCCAGGTGTCCTAGCTAGTTTATTCTTCACGGCTACCTATGAGGTGGATACTATTAGTATTCCCATTTTATGGAGGGGGCTGATTAGTAATTTGCCTAAGGTCTCACAGTCAGGTCTCACAGCCGGAAAGAGGTTAGAGAGGTATTCAAACCCAGGTTCTTTTTCTTTTTAGTTTTTTGAGACAGGGTCTTGCTCTGTCGTCCAGGCTGGGGTGCAGTGGTGCAATCTCAGCTCACTGCTGCCTCCACCTCCTGAGTTCAAGTGATTCTCCTGCCTCAGCCTGCTGAGTCACTGGGATCATGGGCGTGTACCATCACACTGGCTAATTTTTTGTATTTTTAGTGGAGACAGGGTTTCAACATGTTGGCCAGGCTGGTCTTGAATGCCTGACGTCAAGTGATCCCCCAACCTCAGCCTCCCAAAGCACTGGGATTACAGGTGTGAGCCACCACATCTGGCCCAAACCCAGGCTTTTAATCACTATGCTATAGTGTCTCTCAGGTGCCTCATTTTACAAATGAGGAAACTGAGGCCGAGATGCAGAGTGTGTGGCCCAATGCTACACAGTGAAGCAGTGGCAAAGCAGGCACTAGGACTCAGGCATCCAGATGCCAGGCTTTGAGGCTCCTCAGTGCCCCCATTGGGCAGGCCCTCGGGCTGGGTGGAGGGCACCTGGGCAGCTCAAGTCTCCACTCCTCTTTAGCCTGATGGCAGAGAAGCCAGGAAGGGGAGCAAAGAAGGTAGTTCGTGAAATGCCTGCTCCCTCAGCCCCAGGGCACTGCGCCCTGCTCTAAATCCTGTGTAATTTAAGGCAAATGTAATCCATATGGCTCTGATTCATTTACACTT
The DNA here is from genome assembly GCF_002776525.5 of Piliocolobus tephrosceles. NCBI lineage: Eukaryota > Metazoa > Chordata > Mammalia > Primates > Cercopithecidae > Piliocolobus > Piliocolobus tephrosceles. The sequence continues at coordinate 136,106,686 of NC_045437.1, forward strand.
AAATCTTCAAAATATTGTGTTTTAAGAGCTGTGACTTACAAAGCCTTCAGAACCTGTTAAATAAGATTCAGCTCCCCCATCCCTCCTCCCCTCCCACCCCAAGTCCAGCCTCTCTCCCCTTCCCCCATCTCAACTGAGGTGCACAACAGCATCTGGCAGGCTGTAAAGAAACTCAAAGTTCAGACTTGGAAACTTGCAGTCATCAGGATGTTTAAAGTGGCACTATTTGTAAACCTAAACAATTGGAAACAATTTAAACGTCCATCAAATTCATACAATGTAATACCACACAGTAGTGAAAACAAATAAGACCTTCACATATCAAAATGGGTGGATCTCACAGACATATTGTTGAGGAAGAAAACAAGCTGCAGGTTAGTTTGTAATGTGATACCAATTATAGAATATTTTGTTTGTTTATTTTTTTGAGACGGAGTTTTGCTCTGTTGCCCAGGCTGGAGTGCGGTGGCTGAATCTCGGCTCAATGCAACCTCTGCCTCCTGGCCTCAAGTGATTCTCATGCCTCAGCCTTCCTAGTAGCTGGGATTACAGGTGCCCGCCACTACGCCTGGCTAATTTTTTTGTATTTTTAGTAGAGATGGGGTTTCCCAAGTGCTGGGATTACAGGCATGAGCCACTGTGCCTGGCCTATTTTTTTTTCTTTTTTCCCTGTGACCTAGGCTGGAGTGCAGTGGTGCAACGATAGTTCACTGCAGCCTCTAACTCCTGGGCTCAAGGGATCCTCCTGCCTTTCAGGCTCCTGAGTAGCTGCAGCTACAGACCACCTGCACTGGCTTTTTTCATTCTCTCTCTATCTTTGTCTTTAATATATATTTAGAGATACGTGTAGATAATGTGAGTACATGGGTGTTTATTATGTTATTTGTCATTTTTATGATTTTGAAAAAATACATAACCAAAATTTCAAAAGATCCTAGACTTAGTTCACCAAAATAAGTTACCTTTTGTATTAACAAGTTCAATTTCCTCATTTCACAGATGGGAAATTTAATATTTATTAACTACGTAACACTTAATGAATACTTACTAGCCAGGCACACCCTTATTTCATTAAGCTGCACACCAGCTAATGTAACATGTGCCAAACAATGTTGACATGGTTTGGATGTTGGTCCTGTCCAAATCTCATGTTGAAATGTGACCTCCAGTGTTGGAGGTGGGGCCTAGTGGGAGGTGATTGGATCATGGAGGCGGGTCCCTTACGAATGGTTTAGTGTCATCCCGTGGGTGACGGGTGAATTTTTGCTCAGTTACTTCACACGAGATCTGGTTAAGAGTATCTCACCCCACCCTTGCCCATCTTCTCTCTTCGCCTTCTGCCATGATTGGAAGCTTCCTGAGGTTCTCCACAGAAACAGATGCTGAAGCCATGCTTATTCAGCCTGCAGAACCGTGGGCCAATTAAACCTCCTTTCTTTATAAATTACCCAGTCTCAGGTACTTCTTTATAGCAATACAAAAACATATAATAAAAATATACTGTTGTTTTCACTTTACAGATGAGGAAACAGGCCCAGAAGCATCTTCGAGGTCATGCAACTTGTAAACCAAGCTGACTTGTAAGAATACAAATTGCGGTATTCTCTTTCCCAGCCTTACACACGGGATCACATTCTGTTGATCTGGGTATTGTTATTTGTTCTTTCCCTACAGTTCTTTGAATTAGGTTCCATTTTTACCAATTTTACTGATGAAGAAAGAGGCTCAGAGCAGTCAAGTCAAGTGGCCTGCTAAGGGTTATTCTGGAGTTAATCCATTGTTCAGGGAGCCTCCTGACTCCTTGCACAGTGCTTTTTCCTTATCAGGCTTTGTCTGGAACAAGATGGCCATATTTACCATTACATTTTACTCTTTTGAAGTTCTGTGTCATTTGGTTACTTCCAATGGGAATAAAGCCCCACAAGTTGCTTTGGCCAGGTCTGGGGCACAGAGCTGTATGGAAGGAGAGAACCTGATAAACCTTAGGTCTTGTGGTCAAGGGAGCCATCTTCAACTCCACTTTCATTCACGCCCCATATCCACTCTCTATCAGTCACAGTCCCTGTAGGAAAAAGGTGGCACACTCAAATGGGAGTTTAATAATTGGACTATACACAAATTTATGGACAGAGTTGAGGAAAAGGAACAGGTTATACTGCAGTCCTCTGGGACTGGCACGAGCTGGGAGCTGTTAGCACCTAGGTCTGGGTGGCCAAGGGTGGAGGCCATTATCCAACCCACAGGAGCAGCTTTTCTGGAGTGGGCTGCCTGATTTGAGGCACTCAGCCAAACCAGCAAGGAGGGAGTCAAGGAAATATACGCCCACGTCACACTCCTCCTGCCTTCAGATCCCTCGCCAGTACCCTTTTGGCCAAACCAAGTGGGAAACAGAGGGCAGAAGAGATTATTGATGCAGTTCACACAAGTCACCTGCCAGGGCACAGAGCCGGGTGGGAGGAGCTGGACAGTGAGTCCAGAGGGACAATCAGAGACATTCACACATCCCGCAGTGGGTCTGGCTTTCCTTCAAACCCCTGCAGACTCGGACCATTTCTTACCACCTCCACAGCTGGTTCCTGGTCTGAGCCACAATTCCCTGCATTGAATCACTGCAATAGGCTTCCAGCAGGTCTCTCAGCTTCTCCAATCTGTTCCTAACTTAGCAGTCAGAGTCATTCTTGTAAACTCTAAAATCAGGCCATGTCACTTCTGTGCTCAATGCCCTCAAAGTAGAGAAAAAATCAAAGTCCTTACAATATTCCACAAGGCCTTGCACAGTCTGTCATTTCCCCATCACCTCTTGACCTCATGTCCCCATTTTTCTCCATTCTTCACTCTGCTGCAGCCATACTCTCCTCTCTCTCTCTTTTTTTTTTTTTTTTTTTTTTTTTAGGCAAAGTCGTTTCCCTCTGTCACCAGGCTGGAGTGCAGTGGTGTGATCTCAGTTTGTCTGGAAGAAGCCCTCCTGGGTTAAAGTGATTATCCTGGCTCAGCCTCCCGAGTAGCTGGGACTACAGGCATGTGCCACAATGCCGGGATAATTTTTTTGTTGTTTTTTTTTGAGACAGAGTCTTGCTCTGTTGCCCTGGCTGGAGTGCAGTGGCCGGATCTCAGCTCATTGCAAGCTCCGCCTCCCGGATTGATGCCATTCTCCTGCCTCAGCCTCCCGAGTAGCTGGGACTACAGGCGCCCGCCACCTCGCCCGGCTAGTTTTTTTTGTATGTTTTAGTAGAGACGGGGTTTCACCGTGTTAGCCAGGATGGTCTCGATCTGACCTCGTGATCTGCCCTTCTCGGCCTCCCAAAGTGCTTGGATTACAGGCTTGAGCCACCGTGCCCGGCCTTTTTTTGTATTTTTAGTAGAGATGGGGTTTAGCCATGTTGGCCAGGCTGGTCTTGAACACCTGACCTCAGGTCATCCACCCGCTTCAGCCTCCCAAAGTGCGGAGATTATAGATGTGAGCCACCGCGCCCGGCCTCCTTTGCTCTTCTTTGAATACACCAAGAAAGTTCATGCTTTAGGGCTTTGCTGATCCCTCTGCCTGGATTGTTCTCCCTTCCCCCTCCATCAAGCCTTTACTCAAGTGTCTCCTGCCGAATGAGACCTACTCTGACACCCCTTTGTAACACTGCAAACTGGCTCTACCTCCACATTCCTGATCCCAATAACCCTGCTCTAATTTTTCTTTTCCTCATATCGCTTGTCATCTTTTAACATGCCAAACAATTTACTTACTTGTTACTTTTTTTTTGAGATGGAGTCTCTTGACCTCATGTCCCCATTTTTTGCCATTCCTCACTCTGCTGCAGTCATACTATCCTCTTTTTTTTTTTTCTGAGACAAAGTCATCTCCCTCTGTCACCCAGGCTGGAGTGCAGTGGTGTGATCTCGGCTCACTGCAACCTCTGTCTCCCGAGTTCAAGTGATTCTCCTGCCTCAGACTCCGGAGTAGCTGGGCTTACAGGCACTTGCCACCACACCCAGCTAATTTTTGTTTTTGTTTTTTTTTTTAGTAGAGATGGGGGTTTTACCATGTTGGTCAGGATGGTCTCGATCTCCTGACCTTGTGATTTGACCGCCTTAGCCTCCCAGAATGCTGGGATTACGGACATGAGCCACTGTGCCCAGCCTATTTGTTACATTAATTGTCTGTTTCTCCCCACTAGAAAGCAAGCCTTAAGAGTCTAGAGCTCTGTTTTGTTCATCAGCGTGTGTCTCCAGAACATGGGAAATAGTAAGTAATTGTTCAATACATAATTACTGAGTATTGTTTAATAAATAAAATGAGGTTGAAAAAAGATTAATTTGGAGATTTTCCAATTAGAAAAGGGAAGAGAAGGGGTAGAGCCAGTGAGATTAGAGGGTCCTATATAAGTGAGCAGAAGAAAAAAAAAAAAACCAAACAGTCAACATGGATTTATTGATCATCTACTATATACCTGTTAAAAGGAGTGAAAATATAATTTTAAAATAAGGCCAGATGTGGTGTCTCATGCCTGTAATCCCAGCACTTTGGGAGGCTGAGGCAGGAGGATCACTTGAGTCCAGGAGTTTGAGACCATCCTAGGCAACATAGAATTATTTTTATTTTTTTTGAGACGGAGTCTCACTCTATCTCCCAGGCTAGAGTGCAGTGGCGCGATCTCAGCTCATTGCAACCTTCCACCTCCTGGGTTCAAATGATTCTCCTGCCTCAGCCTCCTGAGTAGCTGGGATTACAGGCACGCACCACCATGCCTGGCTACTTTGTTTTGTATTTTTAGTACAGACGGGGTTTCACCATGTTGGTCAGGCTGGTCTCAAACTCCTGACCTTGTGATCTGCCCGCCTTGGCCTCCCAAAGTGCTGGGATTACAGGCATGAGCCACCGTACCAGGTCAGAATACTCCATCTTAAAAAAAAATTAGCCAGGTTTGGTGGCATGCACCTGTAGTCCCAGCTACTTGGGAGACTGAGGTGTAAGGATCCTTGACACTGAGGGGTCAAGACTGCAGTAGGCCATTATAGCACCACTGCACTCTAGCTAGGGTGACAGAGAGAGATTCTGACTCAAAATAATAATAATTAATATTCCATTTGTAAGTGGTAACAAAAACTGTAGAGTATTTAGGAAGTATTTGAGGATACTTAAGACCTGTATGGAAAAAAATTGAAACCTCAAATAAAAAATAGAGAATATAATCAAAATGAGAAAGACATACTGTATTCTTGGGAGGAATAAGTCAATATCACAAAAAATTAATTTTCTCCAAATTAATATATATATTCAATTTAATCACATTCAAAATTGAATAGTTTTTTTTTTTTCTGGGAAGCTGATACACTTACTGCTAAATGTTTGTGGATGAATAAAGATCTACAAGATAGAATAAAGGGAAGGGGAGGTACCTGCCCTACCAGATGCTAAGCCATATTACAAAGCCATGGAAATAGTGATATTGGCACAAGGTCAGATGAATCAGTGGAACACAGGATCAATGGAACAAAATAAAGAGTTCAGAGATAGTTCCATATGGAAACTTAATATATGTAATGATGTTACCCCAGATCATTGGGGAAGGATAATCATTCTTCCTCCCCCAATGATCTGGGGTAAAGTCTTTGTATTTAGTAGTAGATTCTATTGGAAAAACTGGCTCCTAAGTGAGGAAAATTAAACTGGATTTCTATTTGACACCATATTCAAAAGTGAACTTCAAATAGAGTGAAACCCTAAGTGTAAAAGGTAATACTATAAAATTAATAGAAGAAAATGTAGCGTATATTTGGGATCTAGAGGGCTTCCAGCTTTTGGTAAAGAAAGAGTAGGTTGTATCGGGCCAATTCTCCTGTCAATAACATTATAGACTCTTAACAGAATATAATAAATGACTATTTGAAGACACTGGAGAATGACTAAAGCAGGCAGAAACTGTATGTATATAATTGTAGAAAGAAGAAAAAGTGTACTGAGTGCGATCTACTTTTATCTGGCTTTTACCTTGAGATCGCTCACCATTTGAGTGGTCTATGGGGTGGAGCTCATGCAGGAAGTGGCAATCTTATTGGGCTTGTAGAGTCAGAAGAGTGCAGGGTTGCGAGAGCAGCTGGAACTTGAGGGGAGAAATCACAGAATAAGCCACAGAAAAGAGAATCCGAAAATACATACAAAAATTTCCTTCTAATTTATAGTCAACCCCTGAACTAGTCACATGCAGGGTAAGATTCCAAAAAACTCCTGGGAAAACAACAGCTGGAAGGCTGAAAGAGCTGAGCAGAAATTTTAGCAGCTGCTCTGCCCTGGGAATATAGAGTTTGCAGTTAAAATTCTGCCAAATTGGAGAGACTTGGCAAACACTCCTGGCTTTTGATTGACACCCCAGAAGGGGTGTCAGACCTTAGGAGTTGAGACCATGTCCCAGGACTAAGGGTTGCACCCTAGAACTACTGGCAAACTCACATAGACTTTCCTTAACAAAGGCTAAAACCAAGCTCCACAGAGTCAAGTCGATCTGCAGCAATCTGAGTCTCTGCTAGAAGGAAACTCAACACTTTTCAATCTGAGGGCCTCGGCAAATTCAATGCACAAAGAAAAAACAACAAGATGCTCATAGTTACTCAACATTTTTTAATCCATGAGACTTAGTGAACTGAAAGCATAAAGAAAAATCAACAAGTCTGGGCATGGTGGCTCACGCCTGTAATCCCAGCACTTTGGGAGGCTGAGGCAGGTGAATGGCTTGAGCCCAGGAGTTTGAGACCAGCCTGGGCAACTTGGTGAAACCCCATCTCTACCAAAATAATAATAATAATAATAATAATAATAATAATAATAATAATAATAATAAATAGCAAGATGCATCATAATTATCAAAGATAAGAAGAGAATCTTAAAATCAGCCATGGTGAAAAAAGCCATATTATATATAGGGGATGATAATGATAATGATAAGAATATTGGTTGAGTTGACTTTTCATGAGGAACAATTGAGGCCAGAAGACAATGGAACAATATGCTCCATTTGCTGGAAAAAAAAAAAAAAAAAAAGTCAAGTTAGAAGTCTATGTTGACCATAAACATCTTTTTTATTTTTTGAGACTCAGTCTTCCTCTGTTGCCCAGGCTGGAGTGCAGTGGCATGATCTCAGCTGACTGCAACCTCCGTCTCCCAGGTTCAAGCAATTCTCCTGCCTTAGCCTCCCTAGTAGCTGAGATTACAGTCGCACGCCACCACACCTGGTTAATTTTTTTTTGTATTTAGTAGAGATGGGGTTTTGCCATGTTGTTCAGGCTGGTCTCGAACCCCTGACCTCAGATGATCCACCCTCCTTGGCCTCCCAAAGTGCTAGGATTACAGGCGTGAGCCACCATGCCCAGCCCGACCATAAACATCTTTATAAAATTAAGGTGAAATATAAGCATCTTCAAATAAGCAAGTACTGTTAGAATTTATTTCCAGCAGACCTGCACCATAAGAAATTCTAAGGAAGTTTTTCAGGCTTAAGGGAAAATTCAGGCCAGATGAAAAATCACACATATAGGATGAAATGAAGACTGTTAGAAATGGTAAATATGTAAGTTAACATTAAAATTATTTTTCTTTTCTTAAAATATTTAAAATTCATTTAATAATTTTAAAGCAAAAATAATGACAGCTTATTGTGGGATTTATAATGTATGTAGACGGAAGCTATATAATAGTAAAGAAGAGAAGAGGGAGTATGAATGTAACTAAGATAAGATTCTTACCTTATATGTGAAGTGGAATAATACCAATTTTAAGAAAGAGTGTGGGCTGGGCACGGTGGCTCATGACTGCAATCCCAGAACTTTGGGAGGCCAAGGCAGGAGGATGACCTGAGGTCAGGAGTTCAAGACCAGCCTGGCCAACATTGTGAAACCCCCATCTCTACAAAGATACAAAAATTAGCGAGGCCTGATGGCAGGTGTCTGTAATCCCAGCTACTCGAGAGGCTGAGGTGGGAGAATCGCTTGAACCCAGGAGATGGAGGTTGCAGTGAGCCGAGATCACGCCATTGCACTCCAACCTGGTGACAGAGCGAGACTCCGTCTAAAAAAAAAAAAGACTGTTATAAGTTATGGATGTAATTCCTAGAGCCATCATTTAAAAAATATACAGTGGTGGCAGTTCCGGTTAGGAGGTTGAGTTTGTTTATGTTGCTTACAGATTTAGCTGCTGCTTTGCCCAGCTCCAGCTCCAAGATGGGAAAATCCTTCACCAACTTCATGTGCAAGAAGGACTTTTTTTTTTTTTTTTTTTGAGACGGAGTCTCGCTCTGTCGCCCAGGCTGGAGTGCAGTGGCTGAATCTCAGCTCACTGCAAGCTCCGCCTCCTGGGTTTATGCCATTCTCCTGCCTCAGCCTCCGGAGTAGCTGGGACTACAGGCGCCCGCCACCTCGCCCGGCTAGTTTTTTGTATTTTTTAGTAGAGACGGGGTTTCACCGTGTTAGCCAGGGTGGTCTCGATCTCCTGACCTCATGATCCGCCCGTCTCGGCCTCCCAAAGTGCTGGGATTACAGGCTTGAGCCACGGCGCCCGGCCTGGAGCAATTTCTTAAAGAACAAGAATCATATGATAATAGATTGCATATGGGAGATGAATGTGTAAAGAATGGCCTTAATTTCATGTGTGAAGCCCCACCAGGAGCTAAAAAAGAAAACAAAGAGAAAGAAGAAACAGAAGGAGAGACTGAATACAAATTTGAATGGCAGAAAGGAGCCCCACGAGAAAAATATGCCAAAGATGACATGAATATCAGAGATCAGCCCTTGGGTATTCAGGTTCGAAATGTGTGGTGCATTAAATGTCACCAATGGGGTCATGTCAACACAGATCAAGAATGTCTTTTGTTTGGTCCTTCTGAAATCAATGTAAGTTCGATTCCTACTGATGGCTCAGGGCCATCGATGCATCCCTTGGAGCTAATAGCGAAGATGAGAAACAGTGGGTTTGCACTGAAAGGAAATATACTGGGGAGAAACTTGACTGCAAATGAGCCATCACAGGAGTATATTCCAAGTGAGGGTGAAGACGATCCAGAAGTTGAATGCTTAAAGTCACTAACAACTAAACAAAAACAGAAACTTCTTAGGAAATTAGATCGACTGGAGAAGAAAAAAAAAAGAAAAGAAAAAAGACAGAAAAAAGAAAAAGTTTCAGAAGAGCAGAAGTAAACACAAAAAACATAAATCCTTTTCCTCCTTCTCATCTTCCTCCTCCTCCTCTTCCTCTACTAAGACTTCAGAAAGCAGTAGTGAAAGTGAGAGTGACAATAAAGAAAAAAAATAGGAAGAAAAGAAAGAAAAGCAAGTGTCCAGGGCATATCACACAGTGATTCTGAAGAGAAGGACCTGTGTAAGAAGAGAAAACTTCATGAAGAACTTTCTGGCAGTCACCATAACCAGGAAAAAGCCAAGGAAAAGCTCAGGTTCTTAAAATACGAGAGTTCTAGGGAGAATAGCAAATGGAGCCATTCCGATTCTGACAAAAAGTCCAGAAGCCATAATTATAGCCCAGAGAAGAGAGGCTCTGAAAGAAATGAGGGGAGTTCGAGACCAGCCTGGCCAACGTAGATGGCAGAACAGCTTGTAATCCCAGCACTTTGGGAGGCCGAGGCAGGCCGATCACAAGGTCAGGAGATTGAGAACATCCTGGCTAACACGGTGAAACCCCGTTTCTACTAAAAATACAAAACATTAGCCGGGTGTGGTGGCGGGTGCCTGTAGTCCCAGCTACTCGGGAGACCGAGGCAGGAGAATGGTGTGAACACAGGAGGCAGAGCTTGCAGTGAGCCAAGATCATGCCACTGCGCTCCAGCCTGGGGGACAGAGTGAGACTCCATCTCAATAAAAAACAAAAAACAAACAAAAAAAGACTACTTTTAATTACTCATCTCTGTAAACTGTCGATTCAAGTACAAAACTACATGAATACCGTAAGAATGAATTTTTCAAATATTTACAAGTAAGCTACTTTGGGGCTATAGAAATATCTTCGGTTGGTAACTGTTTCTTGTACCCTATACCAGATAAAAACCACATATAACTCTGTGACATTTTCTTTGTTCTGAAACATCATTAAAAGAATGACAGTAAAAATACATATACATACATGTATATACCTACTGTCATATAGCTAAAAAGTCATTAAACTGGATGGGGTTCTAAAAAAGTGCTTAATTAGACCAAGATAGCGGGAAAAAGAGAACAAAGAACAGAGGGACCAAATGGAAACTGACAACGTAGTAGACTTAAGACTTAACCCCAAACTTTTTTTTTTGAGAGGGAGTCTCACTTTATTACCCAGGCTGGAATGCAGTGGTGTGATATCAGCTCACTGCAACCTCTGTCTCCTGGGTTCAAGTGATTTTTCTGTCTCAGCCTCCCAAGTAGCTGAGATTCAGGTGCATGCCACCATACCTGGGTAATTTTTCTATTTTTAGTAGAGACAGGGTTACGCCATGTTGGCCAGGCTGGTCTTGAACTTCTGATCTCAAGTGATCCACCCACTTCGGCCTTCCAAACTGCTGGGAACGAGCATGAGCCACCATGCCTGGCCAACCCCAAACTTATTAACAGTTACATTAAATGTACAGTAAGAGGCAGAGATTTTCAAAGTGAATAAAAAGAGGCAAGACTCAACTATATGCTGTTTATAAGATAATCACTTTAAATATAAATATACAGACAGGTTGAACATAAAAGGATGAAACACAATATGTCACACAAACTATGTCATAAGGAAACTAGTATGACTATATTAGTATCAGACAAATTAGATTTCAAGACAAAAAGTATTACCACAAACAGTCATTTTATAGATAGAAAGTTAAAATCATGATGATATAATAATTCTCAATGTGTACACAACTAGTAGCAAAGCTTTAAAATGCATGAAACAAAAAAGGACAGAATCAAAGTGAGAAATAAGAGAAATCCACAAATGTGTAGGTGATGTTAATATTCCCTTTTTTGTAATTGATAGAATAAGCAGACAAATTAATCAGTAAGGAAATAGAATATTTGAATACATGATCAAACAAATTGGTATTTATAGAATACTATACCCAATAACTGCTGAATGTACATTTTTTTTGAAGAGCACATTAAATGTTTACTAATATAGACTATTTGCTGAGCCATGAAGCAAATTTCAATACATGTCAAAGTACTGACTGAAATCTCACAAAATATGTCCTCTGATCAAAACAAAATTCAATTTCTTGAGAGTAATTAAATATATAGAAAATTTCCAAAAATCAAAAATTAAGCAACATACTTCTAAATAACTTATGCTCAAGAAAGAAATCATAAGGGAAATTAGAAAACAGTGTGAACTAAACGATAAGGAAAAACAACACATTGAAATTTGTGGGATGCAGTTAAAGTTCTTAGAGGGATATTTATAGCTTAATCATTATTTACTTCTAGCTTTAATTGCTTGCGTTAGAAAAGAAGAAAGATTTAAAATCAATTATCTAAGCTTCCAACTTAAGAAACTAGAAAAAGAAGAGCAAATTAGATGTAAAGTTTGTAGATGATAGAAAACAAAGAGCAGAAATCGATGAAATAGAAAATGTATAAACATGCTTGTATCAAAATATCTCATATACACCATAAATATATACACCATGTATCCACAAAAATTAAAAACGAAAATGCACAGACACTAGGAGAAAATCAAAAGAACCAAAAGTTATTTTTAAAAGATTAATAAAATTGAGTACTTAGGCTAAACTGATAGAGAAAAAAACACACAAATTACCAACATCAGGGATGACAGCCGAGGTATCCCTAGAGATCCTATAAATACTAAAATAATTAAAAAGGGACAGACCACTTTGTGCCACAAATTCAACTACTGAAATAAAATAGACAGACTCATGTTACCAAACCTGTATAAGAGGAAATAGAAAATTTTAACAACCCTATGTCTACTAGAGAGATTAAAATTTTAATTATAAACTTTTCCATAAGGAAAATTCTAGGCACAGATGGCATTACTGGTGAATTATATCAAATATTGAAATAAGAAATAAGGCCAGGTGCAGTGGCTTACGCCTATAATCCCAGCACTTCAGGAGGCTGAGGTGAGAGGACCACTTGAGGCCAGGAGTTCGAGACAAGTCTGGGCAACATGGTGAAACCCCCTCTCTATTAAAAATACATACAAATTAGCCAGGCGTAGTGGCATGTGTCTAGTCCCAGCTACTCAGCTGACTGAAGCGGGTGGATCACTTGAGCCTGGGAGGTCGAGGCTACAGTGAGCCGAGATTGCACCACTGTACTCCAGCCTAGGTGACAGAGTGGGACTGTGTCTCAAAATAAATAAGTAAGAAATAATACTATTCATATATACACCCTTTCAGGGAATGAGGACAGTAGAACACTTTCAAAGTTGCTTTATGATCCAGCATAATCCTGATACCAAAAATGACAAGAATATAACAAGGGAAGGAAAAAGACAATAGACTAAGATTTCTTGTGAGACACAAAAATCCTTAACCAAAAATTGACAAGCCAAAATCAGCATTGTATTAAAAAGATAATATACCATATTTTTGCAATTGCAAATTTTGCTGCTATAAATATGTGTGTGCAAGTGTCTTTTTCACATAATGACTTATTTTCCTCTGGGTAAATACCCAGGAGTGGGATAGCTGGATCAAATGGTAGCTCTAAACTAGTTCTTTAATGAAACTCCACACTGTTTTCCATAGTGGTTGTACTAGTTTACATTCCAACCAGCAGTGTAAAAGTGTTCCGTTTTTACCACATCTACACCAGCATCTATTATTCTTTATTTTTAAATTATGGCCATTCTTGCAGGAGTGAGGTGGTAGCGCATTGTGGTTTTGACTTGCATTTCCCTGATAACTAGCGATGTTGAGCATTTTTTCGTGTGTTTCTTGGCCATTTGTATATCTTCTTTTGATAATTGTCTATTCATGTCCTTAACCCATGTTTTGATGGGATTGTTTGCTTTTTTCTTGCTAATTTGTTTGAGTTCCTTGTAGATTCTGGATATTAGTCCTTTGTTGGGTGCACAGTTGGCAGAGATTTTCTCCCACTCTGTGGGTTGTCTGCTTACCCTGATGATTATTTCTTTTGTTGTACAGAAACTTTTTAGTTTAATTAGGTCCCATCTATTTATCTTTGTTTTTGTTGCATTTGCTTTTGGGTTACTGGTCATGAAGTCTGCCTAAGCCAATGTCTAGAAGGTTTTTCCAATGTTATCTTCTAACATTATTATGGTTTCAGGTATTAAAGTCTGTGACCCATCTTCAGTTGATTTTTGTACAAGGTGAGAGATGAGGATCCAGTTTCATTCTTCTACATGTGGCTTGCCAATTATCCCAGCACTGTTTCTTGACTAGGGTGTCTTTTCCCCACTTTATGTTTTTGTTGTTACCCATTATATTAGTCTATTTTTACGCTGGTGATAAAGACATATCTGAGACTGGGTAATTTATTTTTTAAAAAAAAGAGGTTTAATGGAATCACAGTTCCAAGTGGTTGGGGAGACCTCACAATCATGGCAGAAGGTGAAAGGCACGTCTCACATGGCAGCAGGCGAGACAGAGTGAGAGGCAAGAGAAAAGGAAAACCCCTTATAAAACCATCAGATCTTGTGAGACTTATTCACTACCACAAGAACAGTATAGCGGAAACTGCCCTCATGATTCAATTATCTCCCACCAGGGCCCTCCCATAACATGTAGGAATTCTGGGAGCTACAATTCAAGATGAGATTTGGGTGGGGACACAGCCAAACTATATCACCCATCAACCAATAAGTGGATAAAGAAAATGTATATATATATACACCATGGAATAATACTCAGCTATAAAAAGGAATGAAATAATGGCATTTGCAGCAACCTGGATGGAATTGGAGACCATTATTCTAAGTGAAGTAGCACAGGAATGGGAAACCAAACATTGTTTAGTTAAGCTATGAGGACACAAAGGCATAAGAAGGATACGATGGACTTCGGGGACTCAAGGAGAAAGGTAGGACAGGGGTGAAGGATGAAAGACTGCACATTGGATACAGTGTACACTGCTTGGGTGATGGGTGCACCAAAATCTCAGAAATCACCACTAACAAGCTTATCCATGTAACCAAACACCACCTGCTCCCCCAAAACCTATTGAAATAAAAAATAAAATGAAATAAAATAAAATTTCTCAGCCCCCCCACCCCGCCACAAAAGGATAATACATCAAAACTGAATGGGATGCATCTCAGGGCTACAAGTTTGGTTCAACATTTAAAAGGCAATAAATATAATTCATCGCATTAATAGAATAAAGGAGGAAAAATCATAGGATTATCTCAATAGATGAAGAAAATGTGTTTAAGAAAATTCAACATCTAATCATGATTATTTAAAACAATAACAATTTTCAATGGAAGGGAACATCCTCAGTCCGATACAGGCATCTGTAAGAAGCCTACAGCTAACATAATAATAAATATCAAAAAGCTGAACGCTGGCTGGCATAATGACTCATGCCTGTAATGCCAGCTCTTTGGGAGGCCAAGACAAGAGGATCACTTGAGGCCAAGGATTCAATACCAGCCTGAGCAACACGGCAAAAGCCTATCTCTACAAAAGAAAAATTTAAAAATCAGCTGGGTGTGGTGGTGCATGCCTGTAGTCCCAGCTACCTGGATGGCTGAGGTGGGAGGATCACTTGAGCACATGAGTTTGAGGCTGCTGCAGTGAGCTCTCATTGTGTTACTACACCTCAGCCTGGAAGACAGAGTAAGGCCCTATCTCAAAACAAAAACAAAAACCAAAACCCTTAATGCTTTCTCCTCAAAATTAAGAACAAAGTCAAGATGTTCCCTTTCACTTATATTCAACATAATAGTGGTAATTCTAGCCATTGAAATAAGATGAGAAAAATGAATAAAAGGCATAAAGGGCCAGGCTCAGCTGCTCACACCTATTATCTCAGCACTGTGGGAGACTGAGGTGGGAGGATTGCTTGAGCCCAGGAGTTGCAGACCAGACTGGGAAACATGGTGAGACCCTGTCTCTACAAAAAGTTAGCCAAGAATGGTTGTACATGCCTGTAATTCCAGCTACTTGGGAGGATAAGGTGGGGAATGGCTTGAGTCCAGGAGTTCAAGGCTGCAGTGAGCCGCGTTTGCACCACTGCACCACTGCACTCCACCCTGGTGACAGAGAGAGACTCTGTCAAAAGAAAAAAAAAAAAAAAAAGCTTAGAAAAGAAGTAAAATTATCTTTATTCATTAATTATATGCTTATGTGTGGAAAATCTTACAAAATCTACACAAGAAATTGCCAAACTCAGGACATAGGGTCAACATTTAAAAAAAATCAACTTTATCTATATGGTAGCACAAGTAATTTAAAAATTAAATATAAAACAGTATCATTAACAATAGCTCTGAGATCCATAAAGTTCTTAGGAATACATTTATCAAAAGATGTGTAGGACCTCAGATAAAACCACAAAGATGGAAAGAAACCAGAGCAGAAAAGCTGAAAATTCTAAAAATCAGAGCACCTCTTCTCCTCCAAAGCAACGCAGCTCGTTGCCAGCAACAGAACAAAGCTGGATGGAGAATGACTTTGACGGGTTGAGAGAAGAAAGCTTCAGACGATCGGTAATAACACACTTCTCTGAGCTAAAGGAGAATGTTCGAACCCATTGCAAAGAAGCTAAAAACCTTGAAAAAAGATTAGACAAATGGCTGACTAGAATGAACAGTGTAGAGAAGACATTAAATGACCTGATGGAGCTGAAAACCGTGGCACGTGACATGGGAACTATGTGACACATGCACAAGCTTCAGTAGCCAATTTGATCAAGTGGAAGAAAGGATACCAGAGATTGAAGATCAAATGAATGAAATGAAACAAGAAGAGAAGTTTAGAGAAAAAAGAGTAAAAAGAAACACACAAAGCCTCCAAGAAATATGGGACTATGTGAAAAGACCAAATCTACGTCTGATTGGTGTACCTGAAAATGTTGGGGAGAGTAGAGCCAAGTTGGAAAACCCTCTGCAGGATATTATCCAGGAGAACTTCCCTAACCTAGCAAGGCAGGCCAACATTCAAATTCAGGAAATACAGAGAACACCACAAAGATACTCCTTGAGAAGAGCAACTCCAAGACACGTAATTGTCAGATTCACCAAAGTTGAAATGAAGGAAAAAATGTTAAGGGCAGCCAGAGAGAAAGGTCGGGTTACCCACAAAGGGAAGCCCATCAAACTAACAGTGGATATCTCAGAAGAAACTCTATAGCCAGAAGAGAGTGGGGTCCAATATTCAACATTCTTAAAGAAAAGAATTTTCAACCCAGAATTTCATATCCAGCCAAACTAAGCTTCATAAATGAAGGAGAAATAAAATCCTTTACAGACAAACAAATGCTGAGATATTTTGTCACCACCAGGCCTGCCTTACAAGAGCTCCTGAAGGAAGCACTAAACATGGAAAGGAACAACTCGTACCAGCCACTACAAAAACATGCCAAATTATAAAGACCACCAATGCTAGGAAGAAACTGCATCAACTAATGAGCAAAATAACCAGCTAGCATCATAATGACAGGATCAAATTCACACATAACAATATTAACCTTAAATGTAAATGGGCTAAATGCTCCAATTAAAAGACACAGACTGGCAAATTGAATAAAGAGTCAAGACCCATCAGCGTGCTGTATTCAGGAGACCCATCTCATATTCAGAGACACACATAGGCTCAAAATAAAGGGATGGAGGAAGATCTACCAAGCCATGGAAAACAAAAAGAAAAGCAAGGGTTGCAATCCTAGTCTCTGATAAAACAGACTTTAAACCAACAAAGATCAAAAGAGACAAAGAAGGCCATTACATAATGGTAAAGGGATCAATTCAACAAGAAGAGCTAACTATCCTAAATATATATACACCCAATACAGGAGCACCCAGATTCATAAAGCAAGTCCTTAGAGACCTACAAAGAGACTTAGACTCCCACACAATAATAATGGGAGAATTTAACACCCCACTGTCAACATTAGACAGATCAACGAGACAGAAAGTTGACAAGGATATCCAGGAATTGAACTCAGCTCTGCACCAAGCGGACCTAATAGACATCTACAGAACTCTCCACCCCAAATCAACAGAATATGTATGAATTTCAACAAAAGGTACCAAAGGGGGAAAGAAAAGACTTTTCAACAAAGTGTCTGCAACAGCTAGATATCGATATGGAAAAAAATTCCAACTCAACCCCTACTTTACACTGTACTGAAAAATTAATTTCAGGTGGATCAAATATCTAAATGCACAAGCAAAAACTGTAAAGTCCCCAGAAATAAACACAAGAGAATATTTTCACAACCTTGGGGGTGAATATGTTTCTTGGAGAGGTCTCAATAGGCAAAATCTATGAAAATTTAATACTGATAAATTTTCAAGAGAGTGAGGAGACAAATCACAAACTTGGAGAAAATATTTGCAAAAGACATATCTGATAAAGAACTATTATACAAAATATAGAAAAAACTCTTAAAACTCAGCAATAAGAAAATGATCAACCCAATTAAAAAATGGGCAAAAGACCTGAACAGACACCTCACCAAAGAAGATGGCCAATAAACATATGAAAAGATGCTCGGCCGGGTGCGGTGGCTCAAGCCTGTAATCCCAGCACTTTGGGAGGCCGAGACAGGCGGATCACGAGGTCAGGAGATCGAGACCACCCTGGCTAACAAAGTGAAACCCGTCCCTACTAAAAAATACAAAAAACTAGCCTGGCGAGGTGGCGGCCGCCTGTAGTCCCAGCTACTTGGGAGGCTGAGGCAGGAGAATGGTGTAAACCCAGGAGGCGGAGCTTGCAGTGAGCGAGATCCGGCCACTGCACTCCAGCCTGGGTGACGGAGTGAGACTCCGTCTCAAAAAAAAAAAAAAAAAAGATGCTCAACATCATATGTCATTAGAAAATTGCAAATTAAGACAACAATGAGACAGCACCATGCACTTTTACCAACGGCTCAAATCCAAAATATAATACCAACAACACTTAATGCTGGCAAGGCTATAGAGCAGCAAGAACTCTCATTCATTGCTAGTGGAAATGATAAATGGTATAGGCACTTTGGAAGACAGTTTGGCAGTTTTTTTACCAAATTAAACATACTGTTATCATACTATCCAGCAATTGTGCTCCTTGGTATTTACCCAAATGAGTTGAAAACTTTTGTCCACAAAAAAACCTGCACACAGATATTTATAACAATAGCTCTGGCTGGGCATGGTGGCTCACACCTATAATCCCAGCACTTTGAGAGGCCAAGTGGGCAGATCACTTGAGGTCAGGAGTTCGAGACCAGCCTGACCAACATGGTGAAACACTGTCTCTACTAAAAATACAAAAATTTGCTAGGTCTGGTGGTGCTTGCCTGTAATTCCAGCTACTTAGGAGGCTGAGGCACGAGAATCACTTGAACCTGGGAGGCGGAGGTTGCAGTGAGCCGAGATCATGCTGCTGCACTCCAGCCTGGGTGACAGAGCAAGACTCCATCGAAACAAAACAAAACAAAATAAAACAAAACACAATAGCTCTAAGATCCATAAAGTGCAGCTTTATTCACCATTGCCAAAACTTGGAAGCAACCAAGATGTCCATCAATAGGTAAATGGGTAAATAAACTGTGATACATTCTGACAATGGAATATCATTCAGTGCTGAAAAGAAATGAGCTATCAAACCCTAAAAAAGGCATAAAGAAGCCTTAAGTACATAAAGAAGCCATAAGTAACTTATGTGAAATAAGTTAACCTGAAAAGCTACATAACTGTATGATTCCAACTATATGACATTCTGGAAAAGACAAAACTATGAAGACAGTAAAAAGACCAGTGGTTGCTACAGGTTGCGGGGAAGGAGGATAAATAGACAGAGCCCAGATTAATTTTTGGGCAGTGAAACCACTCTCTATGATACTATAATGGTGAATACATGTTATTTTTCATTTGTCAAAATCCATAGAGTATACAACACCTAATGCAACTATGAGCAAGCCCTAATGCAAACTATGGACTTTGGGCGATAATGGTGTGTCAGTGTAAGTTCCTCGATTGTCCTGGAAGTTCCACTGTGGTGTAGGATGCTGGTAGTGGGGGAGGCTGTGTTTTTATATGGGCAGGAGGTACATGAGAACTCTCTGCACTTTCTGTTTGATTTTGCTGTGAACCTAAAATTCCTCTAAACGAAGCCTATTTTAAAAATTGATAAATTTGACTTTATCAAAAATATAAATGCTTGCTGATCAAGAGAGATCATTTCAGTTTGGGCATGGTGGCTTATGTCTGTAATCCAGCACTTTGGGAGGCTGAGACAGGCGGATTGCTTGAGGTCAGGAGTTCAAGACCCACCTGGCCAACATGGTGAAACCCGGTCTCTACTAAAAATACAAAAATTAGCTGGGTGTGGTGGTGCACGCCTGTAATCCCAGCTACTAGGGAGGCTGAGGTGGGAGGATTATTTGAACTCAGGAGGTGGACAGAGTGAGATCTTGTCTCAAAAAAAAAAAAAAAAAAAAAAAAAGAGAGAGAGAGAGATCATTTAAAAATGAAAAGATGAGCCACAAAATAGGAGAAAGTATTGTGTAATACACATATTTGACAAAGGGCTTGCATCCAGAATATAGAAAAACTCCTACAACTCAACAATAAAAGACTATCAAATGTAAAACAAAACATGTAAAAATTTGAAGAGATACTCTGCAAAAGAGATCTAGAAATGGCCAATAAGTGCTTGAAAAGATGTTTAACATCAGTAGACTTAAGGGAAAATCAATATTAAAGCCAATGTGAGATACTCATCACATACCAGAATGGCTAAAATTTAAAACATGGAAAATACCAAGTGTTGGTGAAGAAGCGGAGCACTCGAAAGTCTCTTGTATTTCTGTTTTGAGTGTGAAAAGGTAAGAACACTTTGGAAAACACTTTGACAGTTTCTTTTGAAGGTAAAATGCTTACCAGCTGGGAGCAGTGGCTCATGCCTATATTACCAGCACTTTGTGAGGCCAATGTGGGAAGATCACTTGAGGCCAGGAGTTCAAGATCAGCCTAGGGCCGGGCGTGGTGGCTCAAGCCTGTAATCCCAGCACTTTGGGAGGCCGAGACGGGTGAATCACAAGGTCAGGAGATTGAGACCATCCTGGCTAACACGGTGAAACCCCGTCTCTACTAAAAAATACAAAAAACTAGCCAGGCGAGGTGGTGGGCGCCTGTAGTCCCAGCTACTCGGGAGGCTGAGGTAGGAGAATGGCGTGAACCTGGGAGGCGGAGCTTGCAGTGAACTGAGATCCAGCCACTGCACTCCAGCCTGGGTGACAGAGCGAGACTCCGTCTCAAAAAAAAAAAAAAAAAAAAAAAAGATCAGCCTAGACAATATAGCAAGACCCTGTCTCTACAAAACAAACAGACAGACAAACAAACAAAATTAGCTGGGCATGGCAGTATGCACCTGTAGTCCCAGCTACTTGGGAGGCTGAGGTAGGAAGATTGTTTGAGCCCAGAAGGTTGAGGCTGCATTGAGCCATGATTGTGCCACTGTACTCCAGCCTGGGCAACAGAGGGAGACCCCATTCTCAAAAACAAAACAAAACAGCTGGGCATGGTGGCTCACACCTGTAATCCCAGCACTTTGGGAGGCCAAGGCAGGTGGATCACGAGGTCAGGAGTTCGAGACCAGCCTGGCCAATGTGGTGAAACCCCATCTCTACTAAAAAAAAAAAATACAAACAAAACAAAATAAAACAAAAAACAAATAAAATATACCTACCTATCCTATGATCCAAAAATTTCATTCTTAGGAGTGAAAATGAATACACACACACATACACACACTACATACTCACACACACCACACACACACACACACGCACACGGCTTGTATATAAATGTTTATAGTAGCTTTATTCGTAAAAGGCAAAAGCTAGAAACAGTCCTAATGTCTATGGTTAGATAAGTGGATACACAATTTCTTATGATATACTATTCAACAATTAAAATAATGAATTATTTATATATGCAGTAACACAAATGAATCTGAAAAACACATTGAATGAAAGAAGCCAGCCACGAAAGTATATGTAAGATTCTATTTATATGAAATTCTAAAGTATGAAAAACTAACTTATGGTGATGAAAATTAGAGCAGTATTTGCCTTTTGTGGGGGATTAACTGGGAAGCGGCAAGTGGGAACTTTCTGGGGTGGTAAAAATGTTGTATATCTTTACTGTGGTAGTGGTTACATGAGTGTAGATGCTTGTCCAAACTCATCCAACTGTATACTTAACACTCTACATATTCTTTTGTATTTAAATTATAACTCAATAAAAGCAATGTAAAGCTAAAAGCACTCAATGTAAGAAAAAACAGTATGAATACATCAAAATTGATAAGTTCATCAATGAAGAATAATGCAGATATAGTAAACAGATGACAGATGAAAGGTAGATAATTTGCTTTGTCAGAAGCTAACAGAATAGAAAGGAACTCTTGACGATTAACAAGAAAATGAACCTGAATAAAAAAATTGGCCAACAGGATGAGTTAGCAGTTTACAGTTCTTAGTCAAATTAGGTATGTGCATACATATTATCTGACCACTCATTCTTAGTCAAAGATTCTATTTTGCTTGTATTTTTAATTTTAAATATGTATTTTTAAAAAATAATCTCAACTTTTTCTTTAGATTCAGGGGGTACATGTGCAGATTTGTTACGTGGGTATATTGTGTGATGCTGAGGTTTGGGATATGACTGATCTCATCACCCAGGTAGTGAGCATAGTACCCAATAGGTTTTTTCTGTGCTTCTCCCTCTCACCCCACTCTGTGTCTATTGCTGCCATCTTTTTGTACATGAGTACCGAAAGTTTAGCTCCCATTTATAAGTGAGAACATGCAGTGTTTGGTTTTCTGTTCCTGCATTAATTTGTGTAGGATTGTGGCTTCCAGCTACATCCATGTCACTGCAAAGGACGTGATTCCATTCTTTTTTATGGCTGTGTAGCACTTCGTCCTGTATATATACTACTTCTTCTTTAGCCAATCCATTGGTTAATTCCATGTCTTTGCTATTGTGGATAGTGCTGTGATGAACATACGAGTGCATGTATCTTTTTGGTAGAATGATTCATTTTCTTTTGGATATATACCCAGTAATGGGATTGCTGGGTCAAACGGTAGTTCCAAGTTCTTTGAGAAATCTCCAAACGGTTTTCCACGGTGCATAAGCGTTCCCTTTTCTCCGCAGCCTCACCAGCATCTGTTGTTTTTCTCCAGTCATATATTCTAATGAAATTTTCACACAGGTTCATAAAGAACATGTCCGGTTATTTCCAAAGCAATTTTGTTTGTGGGACCGAGTCGGGGCAATCTGGAGTCCATCAGTTAAGGAGCAGATGGTCGATTTTGCTGGAGGCACAACATGTTGTACCAACCACAGTTAGAAGAGAGAGATTCGTACACAGTGCAAGACACGTGGGTGTTTAGAACATCATTCTGAATGAACAAACAAACAAATAAAAGCAAAACAATAAAATCTGTAACACACTTTCAGGTCAATAAAAGATCATATGAAAGACAAAACAACATTCCCTTTTGTCAAGGATATATACCCCTAAGATCTCTAAAATGGACTAAAATGGTTGTCTTGGATGGACAGAGAATGGCAAGGGAAATGAGGGTAAAGGAGAAGGAATCAACATAGTAAGAGCCTGACTTTGCACAGACCAGTGGTGACCGTGTGTCATAAACTCAGGAATTAGATCAACTGCACCTGAGCACACGCCC
>NC_045437.1:136129630-136169226 GCF_002776525.5 Piliocolobus tephrosceles
CAGACACACACATACACATAGACACACACACACACACAGACACACACACACAGACACACACACACACAGAGTTTATTGAAGACATACTATATTCCAGGTATTGTGTGTGACACAAATTCGCTCATCTAGTTTTTTTTTTTTCTTTGAGACGGAGTCTCGCTCTGTCGCCCAGGCTGGAGTGCAGTGGCCGAATCTCAGCTCACTGCAAGCTCTGCCTCCCAGGTTTACGCCATTCTCCTGCCTCAGCCTCCCGAGTAGCTGGGACTACAGGCGGCCGCCACCTCGCCTGGCTAGTTTTTTTTTTTTTTTGTATATTTTTTAGTAGAGATGGGGTTTCACCAGGTTAGCCAGGATGGTCTCGATCTCCTGACCTCGTGATCTGCCTGTCTCGGCCTCCCAAAGTGCTGGGATTACAGGCTTGAGCCACCGCGCCCGGCCACTCATCTAGTTTTCTGATAAAGAGGAACTGTTATCACACCTCCCCCCATTTTAGAGATGGGGAAACTGAGGCATGGAGAGGACAGGTAAGGTTCTGAAGGTCACGCAGCTAGTCACTTGCAGAACCAAGATTCAAACCAGGCAAGTCTGAATCCTGCACTGTTCCTGCTCACTACGTCTCCAGAGGAACTCCATGAGGCCCAAGGCCCAGGGCTGTTGACCAAGTCACATCAAGGCACCCATAAAAAAGGTAACCCAGAGTAAGCAGGTCTGTGCCTTCAGCCCAAATAAACATCCCACCAGCATTTCCTCCAATTCCAGCATCGCAGAGAGGGAACCAGGTGGGAGCGCATGTGGTTTTGATAGAACATCCATTCAAGCGGAGCTTAAATATTATAGCGGCACTGTTTGCACAGTTAAATTTAAGGATCTGTCAGTTTATGATGAATTTTTATTTTTAAGGGTTTCAAGTAAGCTGTAAACATTCACTCCAGACTGAAATTCCCCCCATTTAACACCTGGGCGGGACAGGACAGGAAAGCAGGGGAGGAAAGTGGGAATGAGGGGTGAGCTGGTGGAGGGGTGTTGGGAAGACCCTGGGCACCAGCCTGGGGAGGGATGTACAGGGACCTCTTCCAACAAATATCTCCAGGAAGGGGTATGAAGGGCTGGTGCCTCATAATGAGGGAGGCCAACAGCTTCCCCAAAGGAAGCAGAGTCATTCTCTTTGAAACTCACATTTAGTTTCCCCTTTCCGCCTTTCCAGCAAAGTGAGACAGTAATGGGCATTTAAGAATCACAACCCCGCCGGGGGCGGTGGCTCACGCCTGTAATCCCAGCACTTTGGGAGGCTGAGGCAGGCGGATCACAAGGTCAGGAGTTTGAGACCAGCTTGGCCAATATGGTGAAACCCCTTCTCTACTAAAAATACAAAAATTAGCCGAGTATGGTGGCAGATGCCTGTAGTCCCAGCTACTCGGGAGACTGAAGCAGGAGAATAGCTTGAACCCGGGAGGCGGAGGTTGTAGTGAGCCGAAATCAGGCCACTGTACTCCAGCCTGGGAGACAGAGTGAGACTCTGTCTCAAAAAAAAAAAAAAAAAAAAAAAAGAATAACAACCCCTTGAGAACTGTTTGCAGGTCTATTGCTGGAGGAAGGACGGAAGATAGGAGACAGTATGCATGGTATGGTTGTAATTTTTAAAACGTTTACATATATGTGGAAAAGGGACTGACACTGTACAGAACTTTGCATTTTTTGGTATTTTTATAAGATTTTTGAATAGTAAACACACATGGCTTTTGTCATCATAAACAAGTTGTTGCTAAATAAACAAAGAATAAATTAAAATGAATAAGATGCTACCAGCAATTGCTAACATATTCCCTACTCTTATCCTGTGTCAGGTCCTGGGCACCTCTGCTACACGTACTATCTCATTTAATCTTCACAGCACCTTCTGGCATGACTACTATTTTTTCATTCTTGTTGTATAACGAGGAAACTGACATTTAGGAAGTGAAGTAACTTGCCTAGAACTACACAGTTAGGAAGTTGTATTAGTCTGCTAGGGCTGCCTTATTAAAGTATCACAGACTGGGTGGCTTAAACAACAGAAATTAATTTTCTCACAGTTCTGGAAACTGGAAGTCCAAGATCAAGGTGTTAGCAATGCTGGTTTCTCCTGAAGCCTTTCTTTTTGGTTGGTAAAAAGAAATAACAATGACTACCTTCTTGCTGAGCCCTCACATAGCATTTTCTCTGTACACACACATCCCTGGTGGCTTAGTGTGTCCAAATTTCCTTTTCTTAAAAGGATGCCAGTCAGATTGGATTAGGATCTACCCTAATGGCCTTATTTTAACTTAATTACCTCTTTAAGGGTAATTTAAAAATTACCTCTAGCTCCAAATACAGTCACATTCTGAGATATTGGGAATTAGCGCTTCAATGCATGACTTTTGGGGAGTGGGTGGGGACACAATTCAGCCCATTACCAGAAGTGGAGTTGCTAAACCATAGGGAAATCTTGTTGAAGACTTTTATTCCATTCAACCTGTGAAGTAGCATCTCATTCTCTCACGGGGCACTTAGGGGCTCACCTCTGGAAGACCAGGAACTGAACTTGGGTTCTCTGGTCTCCTCCCCACTGCATGGTGGCAACAGCATGGCCACCCAGGGCACCCCTCAGCCAGCATGCCCACCTCCACTATCCACAATGGCAGAGGACTTGCTGCCTATGGTTGGAGGACGTGGATGAGGGAGCAGCTGGGAGGATGAACAGGGAATAATGGCAATAGCTATTGTTTACTGACTCCTCCCCAAGTGTGCCAGCCACTCTGCCAATGTCACGCCCAATCTTCAGAGCAGTCCTATGAGGTAGGTATTACCGTTGCATCATCTGGGATTTTCTAATTGAAAATGACAGAAAAACCAACCAAGACTAATTTAAGCAAAACAAGGAATATATCAGTTATTGGTGCATAATCAACCACCCCAAAATGCAACATTTAAAACAGTAAGTATTTATTCTCCAAAAATTAGCTGGGGGTGGTGGCATGAGCCTCTAGTCCCAGCTACTCAGGAGGCTGAGGCAGGTAAATCGCTTGAACCAGGAGGCAGAGTTGCAGTGAGCCGAGATTGTGCCACTTCACTCCAGCCTGGGTGACAGAGTGAGACTCCATCTCAAAACAAAAAACAAAAACAGTTAAGTATTTATTCTTGGTCATGAATCTACAGCGAGCTGGGTGGTTCTTGTGGTCTCCCTGGGCTCAGCCTCTGCGGTTTGCTCTGCTGTTCTTGGCTGAGCTCTTTCGTGCATTTCCAGCTAGCTGACTGTAAGTTGGTCCAGGATGGCCTTGGCTGGGACAACTGGGTCTCCACACCTCTGGCAGGCTAGCTCAGGCTTGTTCACAGGTCCAAGAGAACCAACGTTAAGCGTGCAAAGCTCTTGGAAGGGCATGCTCAGAACTGGCCCTCCATCACTTCTGCCACCTTCTATCGGCCAAAGCAAACCACAACAGCAACCCAAATTCAGGGAGGAAGGAAATAAATCCCACCTTTTGATAAGAATTGCTGTAAAGCCATATTGCAAGAAGGTGGGAGAACACAGGGAGGAGTGGAGAAATGAGGCCATTTTTGTGATTCATCTTCCACAGGGAATTTATTAGTCTGTGTATCTATCTGAAAAGTCAAAAGAATCTGGCTTCTGGTACAGCTTAATGTGGACACTCAAATAATAATGCCATCTCCTGGCATGGCTCTGCTCCATGGGTTGTTCTGTTCTCAAAAGTGCCCATTCCTGAACCAATCACTGTGGGAGGGAGCGGGTAGTTTGAGGGAAGTGCTCAGTACCTTAGTCCCTGAGCCAGGGATGAGCTTACACCCAAATCATATAGGCTGAGAGTGGGAGAGGAAGGGACCTCGACGGGAATCTA
Source organism: Piliocolobus tephrosceles (assembly GCF_002776525.5). Classification (NCBI taxonomy): domain Eukaryota; kingdom Metazoa; phylum Chordata; class Mammalia; order Primates; family Cercopithecidae; genus Piliocolobus; species Piliocolobus tephrosceles. The sequence goes on from NC_045437.1 coordinate 136,133,506, forward strand.
GGGATACCAGGTGGAAGGTGGAAGGCTGCTGGGCAGCACAAGGCATGGATGTCTACTACAATTGTTACTTCTACTTTACAGAGGAGAAAACCATGGCTGGGAGAGTTAAGTGCCTTGAGCCAGGTGATTCAGTGTTGGAACAGGGCATTAATCCATGTCTGTGCCACCCTCCTTGGAGCCTGCACACTTTCCACAACTCCTGGCTGCCTCTCGATCCAGAGAGAGAAGAACATTCTTTACCCAGGCTGCTTGCTAACTCCCCTCGCCAACTATGGGTCATCTTCCTGCTCTGACCTCAGAGGGCAACAGCCGAGATGAGGAAGGGGCTCAAAGCCACATCACTTGGGGAACTGCTGAAGCACTGGGGCTGGATGGTTTGGAGAAGACTCGGGGCTGAGAGCTGCCCCAGCATCTGAGCAGCTTTCTAGGAGCACACACAGCTGCAAGGGCAGAACTGGGACCACGAAAAGCAAATGGACCGTAAGGACCCTCTCAGGGTGGAGGGGGTAGGAGGAGAAGGGTAACTGGGAGAAAGAAGAGGAAGGAGGGAATGAGGAGGGGAGGGACAAGCAGGGGCCCACTGGGTCCCCTTGAACTTGCCCAGATGATTTCCAGGGGATCTTGTGCACCAGATCCGTAAGGTCAATTGTGTCACCTGGGATTCTCAGACAGTGACTTGGCCAAGTCACAAAACCCAGACAGGAATCACCTCCTCCTCATCCTCCCTCCCCATTCCAGGAGGCATCTCCTAAGTTCCAACCCAAATCGCCTCCTTTGGAGCCCCAGCGACAAGAAAGCAGAGCGGCGAGACCACAGCCTTTGCCTTGGTCAGAGCAGGGTTCGAGTGTCCTTCTCTGACACTCCTCAGCTATGTAATAGGGAACAGGTTGCTTTACTTCCCTGAGTCTCTGATTCCTCATCTGAAAATGGGAATAACCCCAACCTCCCAGGGCTGTTGTAGGAACCCAGCGAGCTAACATGTGCCAAGTGCCTGCACGGAGTGCCAGCCCAGCACATCCTGTATATGGTACATATGCAGCCCCTCAGGCTCCTCTCCACCTCAGGCCCTGCACAGCGCCCCCCGCCGACTCAGAAATAGGTTCCAGGTGCCACAGACAGGAAACACGGGGCCCTGAGGGGCTCCCTCCCCAGGCCCCTCTCAGCCTGCCCCTCTCTGTTCCTCCCCTCACCTCCTGGTGCCCACCGACACACAGATCTCTTTCACCTCCAACTGCAGGAACTCGGCAGCTGATTTAGGAGTGCGCTCAGGGCCCAGAATGTAAACCGTTTCTCACCAGGAATGTGTAAACAACCCATAAAGCAAAGGATTTGGGGCCTGGTCACGTGGCCCAGCTGCCCATAAAATCAAAGCATTGATCTTCGCTCTCCAGCAAGCCTCTAAGCCACGGGAATGATGGAGGGGGTGCGTCTTGGAAACCTGTAATCTTCCACCATACATCTCAGGTGGCATGTTTGAAGTCCTAGGATGAGTTATTTATATTATTTTTGCAAAGTGTACTGAAGAGGCATTAGCCAAAACTGCTGGCAATGGGGCTTACAGGGGCCTGGTCACTCAAAAAAATAGGGAGGACCAAGGGGTACCCCTAGCAAGTAACTCATGAGCTGGAGTTTCTTTGGGTAGCCAGATAATCAAAGCCAGATTATCTTGCCCAGACTTCCCCAAATCCGGATCACCTTCCCAACTTCTGCTGTATTGGTGTACTGCTTGATCTATTATTCACTTCATACTTTTTATTTTAAATCTCTGCTTTTAACTTGGCTTCATTCCAAACAATATCCACAAAATCACGTTTGTTATCTTAGTTTTATTTTTTCTCTTATACGTGAAAATCTATTCATAATTTTAAGTAACAAATGTTCACCTTGTACCACGAAAAATCATCTAGCTTACCACCAGTGAGCCATACTTTAGGAAACGCTGACCTAGTCAATCACGCCCATTGTACAAATTGGGAAACTGAGGCCCATAGAAGAAGGATCTTATCCAATGTCACTCAGCTATTGAGGGGCAGACTGGGAGCAGAAGGGATTCAGAACAGCTACCTATTTGTTAAGCATTTACTTGTGTATATTTCCTGATTCACATAACAGTGAGCTAGTGTCTGTCACTGTCCCAGTTTTGCAGATGAGAGAAGTGAAGCCCAGAGAGGTTAAGTGGTTTGTCCAAGGTCACACAGCTAGTCAGTGACTGAACCAGCATTTTTTTTTTTTTAAATATGAAGAAGTGAAAGTTGGTTTTATTATTCATATATTACCAAGCAGGCATCTGATGACCTGTGGAATTAGAAGTACCCAGCAGACATTTGCAAGGGGTAGGCACATAGGTCAGCAAATCTAAATGACAGTGATCTTCCCTTAGATTCTTTTCTACTGAGGTGAACTGCTCAAAAGACAAGGATGCCTTTAGTCCAGGCTAACCACTGTATCCTCTATTCAATTAACACAGGAAGAAAGACCCTCCTTCCTTCCACCACTGGGACTCAACAGTGTACGTTTCCAATCTTAATAGAGCAAAGCCAGGCTTCTGCATTGATGACTGAGGTATAGGAACAGGAGTGGTCCAAGGTTCTCAAAACACTGATGTTCTGTATTTTTCCAGACTTCCATAAGATTGTCTGCCCCAGATTGTAGGAAATGCTAGTTAGTTTGCTGAACAGACACTATTCAGCAAGTCAAGAAGCATTCTAACTTAGGTGTGCCTGACTTCAAAATCTGGTCCTTTCTGATTTAATTATTTATTTATTTATCTTTAAATAATTTTTGTTTTATACTTTATTTTTATTTATTTATTTTTAATGGAGACACAGTCTTGCTCTATTGTGCAGGCTCGACTGCAGTGGCATAATCTCAGCTCACTGCAACTTCCACCTCCTGGGCTCAAGCAATTCTCCTGCCTCAGCCTCCTGAGTTGCTGGGATTACAGGCACAGGCCATCGTGCCTGGCTAATTTTTGCATTTTTAGTAGAGACGGTGTTTCGCCATGTTGACCAGGCTGGTCTGGAACTCCTGACCTCAAGTGATCCTCCTGCCTCAGTCTCACAAAGTGCTAGGATTACCGGTGTCAGCCACTGCACCAGGCCTGATTGATTGATCTTTGAAATTCAGTCTCACCCTGTTGCCCAGGCTGGAGTGCTATGGCGTGATCTCGGCTCATAGCAACCTCTGCTTCCTGGGTTCAAGCAATTCTCCTGTCTCAGCCTCCCAAGCAGCTGAGACTATGGCGCACACCACCACACCTGGCTAATTTTTGTATTTTTAGTAAATACGGGGTTTCACTATATTGGTCAGGCTGGTCTCGAACTCCTGACCTCAGGTGATTCACTCACCTCAGCCACCCAAAGTGCTGGGATTATAGGTGTGAGCCACTGTACCCAGCTGGCTTATTTATTTTTTAAAATAGAGACAGAGTCTTGCTCTGTTGCCTAGGCTGGAATGCAGTGGCACCATCACAGCTCACTGCAGCTTCAAACCATTGGGCTCAAAGGATCTTCCTGTGTTGACCTCCCAAAGTGCTGGAGCTACAGGTGTAAGCCACTGAGCTGGCCCCAAAGTCTCGCTCTTAATCACCCAAGGGAAAGAGGGAGGACAGAGGAAGGAAGGAATGGGATGTATATTTATTTATTTATTTTGAGGAATAGGTAGAGGATGGAACTAAATTGGAAAGAATGGGATTTTTTTTTAAGTGCTAGCAACTTTTTTTTTTTTTTTTTTTTGGGATGCAGTCTTGCTCTGTCGCCCAGGCTAGAGTGCAGTGGCCGGATCTCAGCTCACCGCAACCTCTGCCTCCTGGGTTCACGCCATTCTCCTGCCTCAGCCTCCCGAGTGGCTGGGACCACAGGCGCCCACCACCTCGCCCGGCTAATTTTTTGTATTTTTAGTAGAGACGGGGTTTCACGGTGTTAGCCAGGAGGGTCTCGATCTCCTGACCTCGTGATCCGCCCGTCTCGGCCTCCCAAAGTGCTGGGATTACAGGCTTGAGCCACCGCGCCCGGCCAAGTGCTAGCAACTTTTACTTCCATTGCTGTATCCTACTCTGCTTACCCACCGAGTGTCCTTGTCCCATAAAATTCTCACCATAGCCTAGAGCTGCCACAAACAACAGTGTGTCTCATCCCCAAAGCCCTGGGCACACGAATGGACAATTCCAGGATCCCAGTGTGATGTGACAAAAGGAAGCCCTCCACCACTCACACCCTTAGTGGAACCTGCAGAGCTGTGGTTATGGACGCTGGGCCTATACTTGGGAAAGTTGGATTTGGGATCAGCCAACCTAAAATCAAATCCCAGCTCCTCTGCTCCCTAATTAAGTAAGTTGGGCAAGCCACTCAACCTTGCTCATCCTCAATACTATTGTACCTACCTCATAGGATTCTAGTGAGGGTTAAGTCACTACTGCATGTAAAGTGCTTAGCACAGTGCCTGGGACACATGCTTAATATTCTCTATAAAGAGAAAAGAGAGAGGGACACTGAGAAACAATGCCCGTTTCCCCCAGGACCTGACAGCAGATCTACAGCCACCACATGGGCAGCAGCTCAGGGCTATGGATCCAGGACACTGAGGGATGGAGGGAAAAGCATGGGTAGAAGAGCTAGTCCTAAACCCAGCTTGGAGCAGGAGGTCAGGGCCCCAGATGATGCTAGGTGCCCCTGCTCTTCTCCAACTTGATTACAATTCTCCAGCACAAAGTACCGAGAATGCAACATCTTGAAATAAAGAGAAAATGTCTGCAACGATCTGGGTTATTACCTCATTCCTGGAAGAACAGGATGTTCTGTAATGCTTGACTAAATGATCCCAGTTGCTCCCAGGGTAGAAACCCAGGGTGGAACCTGGGTTTCAAGGTCCCTGAGCTCAGGTGTGACGTGGGGCTTGCACAGATAGGGGTCCATCGACCCTAGGCAGTTTACCTAAGCCCTGGGGTACCTGCTCCCTGTGTGTCCTAGGCTTTTGTTTATCCTTGTTGCCTACCTGTGAGTAATAAAGCTTTTTTTTCTTTCTTTCTTTCTTTTTTTTTTGAGACAGAGTCTTGCTCTGTCACCCAGGCTGGAGTGCAGTGGCACGATCTCGGCTCACTGCAAGCTCTGCCTCCCGGGTTCAGGCCATTCTCCTGCCTCAGCCTCCTGAGTAGCTGGGACTACAGGCGCCTGCCTCCACGCCCGGCTAATTTTTGTATTTTTAGTAGAGACAGAGTTTCACCGTGTTAACCAGGATGATCTCGATCTCCTGACCTCGTGATTCACCCGCCTCGGCCTCCCAAAGTGCTGGGATTACAGGCGTGAGCCACCACGCCTGGCCAATAAAGTTGTTTTGCCTGACTTGTGGTTGTGTTCTGTCTCACCTGATGAGAACTAGGAACTGTTACACTTGGCCATAGAGGAGCCCACTTTATTGTGACAGTCACATGGCTTTGCTGAAACTCTTCTCTCAACTACCAAAGGGGGATCACCTGGGCCCAAATTTATTGATTTACCTACTTATTTTTTAGCTTTATTGAGGTATAATTGATAAAAATTATATATATTTAAAAGTGAACAACTTGATGTTTTGATATACATGTAAATAGTGAAATGATCACCATGATCAAGCTGAGTAACATATCCATTGCCTCACATAATTACTTTTCGTGTGTGTGGTAAGAATACTTAAAACCTACCTTCTAAGAAAATTTCAAGTATCCAATACAGTACTGTTAACTCTAGTCACTGCTGTACATTGGATCTCCAGAACTTACGCATCTTGTGTAACTGGAACTTCATACCCTTTGAACAACCTCTCCTTGTTTCTCCCAGCCCCTAACTCCTGGAAAGCACCATTCTACTCTGTGCTTCTGCTAATTCAACTATTTTAGATTCCACTTATACATGAGGTCCTGCAAGCCATATATCTCATAAGGGGCTAATATCCCAAACACATAAGGAACTCAAACTGCACAATAGCACAAAACAATAAGAACAACAACAGATAATCTGATTTAAATGTCAGGCAAAGGGCCTGAACAGACATTTTTCAAAAGAAGAACATATGAATGGCCAAAAGCTCTATGAAAAGATGTTCAGCATCACTCATCATCAGGGAAATGCAAACCAAAACCACAGTGAGATATCATCTCCTACCTGTTAGAAAGGCCTTCATTGAAAAGACAAAAGATAACAAGTGTTGACAAGGATGTGGAGTAAAGGGAAGCCTTACACTCTCTTGGTGGGAATGCAAATTGATACAGCCGTTATGGCAAACAGTATGGAGGCTTCTCAAAACATTAAGAATAGAACTACCATATGATCTGGCAATCCCGCTTCTGGGTATAAAGGCAAAGGACTTGAAATCAGTATCACAAAGAGATGTCTGCACTCCCACGTTTACTGCAGCATTATTCACAATAGCCAAGATACGAAAACAACCTAAATGTTGTTTCCAACAACATTCGTTTGTATTCAACAAATGGATGAATAAATGTAATGTGGAGAGCGTGTGTGTGCGTCTGTGCATAAAAACAGGAGATCCTACCACTTGGAACAACACGGATAAACCAGAAGGACATTACGCTAAGTGAAATAAACCGGGACCCCAAATTTATTTATTTATTTATTTATTTATTTATTTATTTGAGATGGAGTCTCACTCTTGCCCAGGCTGGAGTACAGTGGCACAATCTCGTCTCACTGCAACGTCCACCTCCTGGGTTCAAGCGATTTCCAAGGCCTCCCAAAATGTTAGGATTACAGGCACGAGCCACCGTGCCCGGCCCCACATTTAAATGAATATTTTTATGTTCATAGATTCGAGTCCTGGGCTTGTCAGGGCTCATGGTGCTGTCCAAGCTCACAGGGACCAAACTCTAATTTCACAAACCTGAGAACTCTGCACACGCGCGCGCACACACACACACACACAGTTTCACGTGTAAGTGAGAGGTAGCTTTCTTGTGTTTAGGGTTTTGATCTTAACTCTGCCATTATGACTGAAATTACTGACCTTGGCAAATCTCAGTTTTTCTAATTGTAAAATGGACATAGTCAAATATTCTTAGAGAACTGTTTTGAAGACTATGTGAATAAAACCTATAAAGCACTTTCTACAGTGCCTGACACATGGTAAGGGTTCAACACATAAACCTAACACACAATTCCTTGTTTCTGAGAAACAACTTCATGGCTCGATTCAGGAAACTGATACTGGGAAATGCTTGTTGGGTTCTTGAACAGTGGAAGATAAAAATGTGAAACTTACCAAGTCCATTGCTAAAATCCACTGAATTGCTAAATAAATATCAGCTGCGATATTAGATTGGTTGTACTTCCTCATTCAACACACGTTTCTTTGAGTGCCAACCAAGTAAAAGCACGATGCTGGCTCTCGGGCACTGAGACTAAAGACCCTGGTGTGCTCAAGCTGCAACTTGCAAAAACTCCTAGTCTAGAGGGAAAGGTCACAAACAACCAAGTGTACAGCAGGAAGCATACAGCGCCCTGTTACTAGCTCTGTAAGTGTTATGAAGGTGCTCAAAAAACCAAAAATAATTCCACCCAGCGGGATCCAGTAAGCAGGAAGGCAGCCTTTGAGTTGATCCTTTAAAAATGGGAAGAATTGGCCGGGCGCGGTGGCTCACCCCTGTAATCCCTGCACTTTAGGAGGCCGAGGCGGGGGGATCACGAGGTCAGGAGATCGAGACCATCCTGGCTAACACGGTGAAACCCCGTCTCTACTAAAAATACAAAACAAAAACTGAGCCTGGCGTGGTGGCGGGCGCCTGTAGTCCAGCTACTCGGGAGGCTGAGGCAGGAGAATGGCATGAACCCGGGAGGCGGAGCTTGCAGTGAGCCAAGATCGTGCCATTGCACTCTAGCCTGGGTGACACAGCGAGACTCTGTCTCAAAAAAAAAAAAAAAATGGGAAGAATTTCCTTTTTAGAAAGACAAACTGTCCAGTCTGCACATCCAAATTCCATCCATTGGCCTGGTATGGTGGCTCATGCCTGAAATCTCGGCAATTTGGGAGGCCAAGGCGGGTGGATCACCTGAGGTCAGGAGTTTAAGACCAGCCTGGCCAACATGACGAAACCCCGTCTCTACTAAAAAATACAAAAATTAGCCGGGCATGGTGGTGGTTGCCTGTAGTCCCAGTTACTCAGGAGGCTGAGGCAGGGAGAAGTGCTTGAACCTAGGAGGCAGAGGTTGCAGTAGGCCGAGATCGAGCCATTGCACTCCAGCCTGGGTAACGGAGTGAGGCTCGGTCTCAAAAAAAATAAAAATAAAAAATAAAAAAAAATTCTACCCATCCTTCAAAAGTCACTTCCTCCCGAAAGCCCTTCCAGGAGCACTCCTAAGTGGAAGTGTCCCTTCTCTCCTCTTTTCACATCGTTTTGAAGCCCTTTATCTGCCCAGCTTGTAGGGCTCTTATCACCTACTTGTATTTCTGTGGCTCTTTTTCCTACCTGTCATTTTAATGACAACTCCCTGAGGGCCTTTCTTGCACACAAGGAGCACTAAATAGCTGAGCCAAACTGAATGGAAAGCTGGGTTCTGATGGCCAAAGGCCGGGCCTTGGGTCCCTGGGATGAAGTTCCTGCCTGCATACGCTCTAGTCACAGGCTCCTCTAACAGCGGTCCAATTCTGCAATAACAAAGGATACATGTGTACATGTGAGCTACGGCACCCAACTAACCCTGAACCGTCTCCACAACCTCACCCTGCCCTGATTGTCTCAGCATGTGGGTCTCCAGCCTCCTCTGGAGGGTTCGGTGGCTGAATCCGCCGAACACGTGGTCTGTAGGGTTACCACAAGACCACACCAGGCAGGCTTTGCCCTTCAGGTTACTTGGGAGTTAAAGTGGGTGATGGGCACATTCTTTGGTAAGCATTTTGTATTCTTCACTTCGTCCTCACAGCACCTCGAAATAGGTGGTATCATCTTACCTCGTTTACAGATGAGGGAATCCTAATGGGATTAGTAACCTGGGAATCATCTTTGATGCTTCCCTTCCTCCCACCACCCACAAAACGACCCATTCCCTGTCCTGACCATTTTATCTGTGGAGTGTTTCTCAAATCCATAATTTTCTCTCCATGCTACTACCACCAGCCCAATCCAAGACACCATTCCCTCTTGCCTGTGTAAACACCGTAGCTTCCCAACTGGTCTCCCTGACACCACTCTGACCTCAGTACTGTAGCCAATGACTTTTTGGCTTAAAATATTTTCAGCTGGGGACAGTGGCTTGCGCCTGTAGTACCAGCTATTCCAAAAGCTGAGGAGGAAGGTGGCTTGAGCACAGAAGTTCGAGGCTGTAGTGAGCTATGGTCACTGTACTCCAGCCTGGGCAACAGAGTGAGACCCTGTCCCTAAAAACTAGAAATTAGGCTGGGCACGATGGCTCACGCCTGTAATCCCAGCACTTTGGGAGGCTGAGGCAGGTGGATCACCTGAGGTTGGTAGTTTGAGACCAGCCTGGCCAACATGGTGAAACCCCATCTCTACTAAGAATACAAAATTAGCTGGGTGTGGTGGCAGGCGCCTGTAATCCAAGCTACTCGGGAGGGTGAGGCAGGAGAATAGCTTGAACCTGGGAGGCAGAGGTTGCAGTGAGCCAAGATTGTGCCACAGCACTCTAGCCTGGGCAACAGAGCGAGACTTTGACTCAAAAAAATAAAAAATAAAAAATAAAATAAAATAAAAATAAATAAATTAAAATAAAATAAAAAATTTTAAGTTTCAATGTAATTTCTTTATGCATGTACCTACAATACGTGCATGCATATCCATTAATACAATTTTACACAAATGCCTAAAAATGATCAGAAATACCCTTTATTTAGTCAGTACAGTTTTCTTTCTTTTCTTTTTGGTTTGGCTCCTCCTTTTCCACCCCCTTGCCTCACATAGCACCCCACACTAATGCCAACAACCTGCTGTGTGTTGTTCCGTGTTTTTATCCGTACTCGCTCAGTCCTGAGCACATATTTGTATGCACGTTTACAAATACAGAATTTACTCGTTACTGCTTCTCTTTTTTTAAATGGGACCGTCCTATAAAAACATTTAAAACAATGTTATAGTTTTCTGCATCTTACCTTCTTCACCCAACCACACTTCATGGACATCTTTCCAAGCCATCGAGTATAGCTCTAATTCTTTCTTTTTAATGGCTGCATAATATTTCACTGTGTAGATATATCAGTGTATTCAGTCACCATCTTGTTTTTATTTTTGTTGTTCTGAGACGGGGTCTCACTCTATCACTCAGGCTGGAGTACAGTGCGCAATCACCCCCTCACTGCAGCCTTGAACTCCTGGGCTCAAGGGATCCTCCCACCTCTACCTCCTGAGTAGCTGGGACTACAAGCGAGTGCCATTAGACCCGGCTAACTTTTTTTTAAGAGATGGGGTTTCACTATGTTGCCCAGGCTTGTCTTGAACTCCTGGACTCAAGCAATCTTCCCACCCCAGCCTCCCAAAGTACTGGGATTACAAACATGAGCCACCATGCCCAACCTGGTCATCACTTTGTTGATGATCATTGTCTGCTTTCATTTTTTTGCCACTGGGAGCAATGTGGCACTATTAGGTAGAGTTCTTAGAGGCAGCAGAAGCTGATGCTGTTTAATTGACCTGGAGGCTCAGTTGCTAGGACCAAAGCCCTAAACCATGCCACAGAACAGCCTGATAAGCTCACTGACTTATCAGGCTTGGTCTCACCAAGCTCTCTCCTGCTCCACCCATGCCACCTCTGCACCTGGAATTCCACCGTGCAGTCCCTGGTAAACTGCCTCTGGTGCTGCAGCCACAAGAACTGGACTCTTGTCTGGTCACATGTTAACACAAAATGGGAGAAGTCTCACAGGATGCATCTAATTGGCAGAGCCTGCTGGAATGGTCACATCCTAGCTGCAAAGGAGGCTGGACGGTCAATGGAAATTCTTGAACTGAGGAGATGATTTCCCCAAATATAAAGAAAGGCTATTCAAAAAATGATGGGCAACTATGAATATGGCAGTATCTACTGCAGTTTTCCTGTACATAAGTCTTTCTTTATTGAGGCATTTTAAATATGTATTTATTTATTTTTGATTTTTTGAGATGGAGTCTCACTCTGTCACCCAGGCTGGAATGCAGTGGCATGATCTTGGCTCTCTGCAACCTCTGCCTCCTGGGTTTAAGTGATTCTCCTGCCTCAATCTCCTGAGTAGCTGGGATTATAGGCCCACACCACCACACCTGGCTAATTTTTGTACTTTTAGTAGACATGTGATTTCACCATGTTGGTCTGGCTGGTCTCGAACTCCTGACCTCAGGTGATCTGCCTGCCTCAGCTTCCCAAAGTGCTGGGATTACAGGGATGAGCCACCACGCTCGGCCAAGGGGCCTTTATTTTTATAGTGTAGGTTTGCAGGAGTTGAACGGCTGCTTTCCAAAATGTCTGTAACTTTGCATGTTTCCACCAGCAATATGTGGGAGTACCACTTTCTTTACCTCCCCATCAGCCATAGGTGTGAGAGCTCTGCTAGATATAAAACTTGATCACGGCCGGGCGTGGTGGCTCACACCTGTAATCTCAGCACTTTGGGAGGCCAAGGTGGGTGGATTACCTGAGGTCAGGAGTTCAAGACCAGCCTAGCCAATATGGTGAAACCCCGTCTCTACTAAAAATAATATATAAAAACTAGCCGAGCATGGTGGCACATGCCTGTAAACCCAGCTACTTGGGAGGCTGAGGCAGGAGAATTGCTTGAGCCCGGGAGAGGGAGGTTGCAGTGAGCTGAGATGGAGCTCCAGTGAGCTGGAGTGCCACTGCACTCCAGCCTGGCTGACAGAGCAAGACTCTATCTCAAGCAAACAAAAACAAAAACAAAAACAAAACGTGATGACTTTGCTGACTGTTAATATAACAGTATATAACTGACTGTTAATATAAATTTGAGTATATTTTTCATGTTTGTTGGTCATTCCGTTGACTGTCTAGTTATCACCTTTGCCCATTTTTCTGTTGTGATGGCTTCTCCTTTCAGGCTGCATGCTGAATATCTTCCATCTGTCCTTCCAGATCAGGCTCTGCTTTCTCCATCTGCTCTGTGTCTCTTATCCCATATGGACTGTATAGCCAGCTTCTGGTTGGGTTTGACCAGTGTGAGGCACACCTGAAGATCACTGGGCAAGAACAAAGAGAGATTGGGGCATTTACTCCCAAGTCCTTTTCCTGCCCTTGCTGGGCATCAAGAGTTGACTTCATTCCTCTGCAGCTCCTGTCCTCTGGCCCTTCACCCTTTTCCAGGCTCTGAAAACTCCTTGCTATCCCAACTCCTTTTGGCCTTGGTGGAAATGATTCCCTTCTGATACCAGCTCTGGGGTTGTGCAGGTCCCTGGATGCATTTGCTAAACCCTGCACACCCCTCTGAAAATAGTCCTTCTTTATTGTCCCTTCATTATATTACCTTAAACTACCCAAGTTGAGTGTGCTTGGGTAACTAAACTACCTACCTCCTGACAGGACTGTCACTAACATAAAATAGGAACCTTTTCTCTGTCTTTAGTAGACAGTGCTGTTTTTCAAACTCTAATGTTTGCCCACTGAGTTTGTTTTTAGTATCTTTTGCCATATTAGAGATTTGTTTAAAAATATATAGTCAAATTTAAATTTTAAGTAATCTCTCTTTTCTTTTCTTTTTTTTTTTTTTTTGAGACAGAGTCTCACTCTGTCACCCAGGCTGGAGTGCAGTGGCACAATCTTGTCTCGCTACAACCTCTGCCTCCCAGGTTCAAGCGATTCTCCTGCCTCAGCCTCCTGAGTAGCTGGGTTTACAGGCACCCACCACCACGCCTGGCTAATTTTGTATTTTTAGTGGAGACCGGGTTTCACCATGTTGGCCAGGCTGGTCTCGAACTTCTGACCCGAAGTGATCCGCCCATCTTGGCCTCCCAAAGTGCTGGGATTACAGGCATAAGATACTGCACCAGGCCAAGCTCTCTTCTTTGACAAATAAGGTCTTCCCAGGCTCTAGATCAGCAATTGGGAAACTTTTTGCATAAAAATCCAAAAAGTATCTATTTCAGGCTTTGAGGGGTGTATGGTCTCTATCATAAGTACTCAACTCTGGCATCATCGCACAAAAGCAGCCATAAATATGCCAACAAATATGCTTCAGTAAAACATTGTTTATAAAAATAGGCAGGCCACAGGCCGGGCACGGTGGCTCACACCTTTAATCCCAGAACTTTGGGAGGCTGAGGCGGGCAGATCATGAGGTTAGGAGTTCGAGACCAGCCTGGCCAAAATGGTGAAACCCCATCTCTACCAAAAATACAAACAAAAAATTTAGCTGGGTGTGGTGGCGGGTACCTGTAATCCCAGCTACTTCGGAGGTTGAGGTAGGAGAATCGCTTGAACCTGGGAGGCAGAGGTTGCAGTGAACTGAGATCATGCCACCACACTCCAGCTCAGGCAACAGTGCAAGATTCTGTCTCAAAAAAAAAAAAAAAAAAAAAAAAAAAAAAGGCAGCAGCAATTCCACTCCTAGGTAAATGCCCAAGAAAAATGACAGCATAGTTCACACAAATACTGGTACCTGAATGTTCACAGCAGCACTAACCATAATAGCCAAAAGGAGGAAACAAACTAAATGTCAATCAATGGATAAATGAATACATAAAATGGAATATTATTCAGCCATGAAAAGGAGTGAAGTGCTGATACTTGCTATAACATGGATGAATCTTGAAAGCATGCTGAGAAAAAAAAAACAGTTACAGACGATCACTTATAATATGACTCTGTTCATATGAAATGTCCAGGATTGGCAGATCTGTAGAAACAGAAAGTAGATTAGTGGTTGCCTAGGGCTGGGGAGGATAGGGAATGGGGGTTAGCTAAGAGGTATAGAGTTTCTTTCTGAAGTGAGGAAAATGTTCTACAATTGACTTTGGTGATGGTTGCATGTATCTAAGAATATACTAAAAATCATTGAACTGTATACTTCAAGTGATGAATTATATGGTATGTGCATTACATTTAATAAAACTGTTGTTTTTTTAAGTAAGGCAGCCAGCTGGATGGGGCCCATGTGCTGTAGTTTGCTGGCGACTGCTCTACATTAAACATGCAGTATCTTAGGATATCTTACATTATTTTGTATTATTTTAATTCTTACATTTACATTTTTGATCTAGCTGAAATTTTGGATTTTTTTTTGACATTTTAATGATTCATGGTAGACAAGCTTTATTTTTTTTTTCAAGTTTTTTTTTTTTAATACTTTAAGTTCTAGGGTACATGTACACAACGTGCAGGTTTGATACATATGTACACATGTGCCATGTTGGTGTGCTGTGCCCATTAGTTTGTCATTTACATTAGGTATATCTCCTAATGCTATCCTTCCTCCATCCCCCCACCCGATTTTGTGGTTTAAGATGAGGATTCATTTTATTTATTCCAGAGGGTTACATTATCAGGCCAGCACCATTTGTGAAATAAACTATCCTTTTCCCACTGTGAAGAGATACTTCTTTTGTCAAATGCTAACATCTATATCCTGAGATCTAATTCTGGATCATTTATCCTGTTCCGCAGATCTATGTGTCTATGCCTTTCTAATATCACAATGATCTGATTTTAGTGACTTCATTGCATGTTCTGGTTTCTGTAAAGGAAGTCCCCCCTCATGTTCCTTTCTTTCACACTTGACTTGCAGCCAGTGAGCTTATCAAAATGGATATCACTCCCTGCTTAAAAGCCTTTAATGGATTCCCATTGCTCTAACAATTATGGCCCAAATTCTAATGGGCCCGTGAGCCCTGCCTACTTGGTCCTGCTCAGCTCTCCAGCTTCTCTTGGCTGAGCACGCCTCACCTGATACTCTGTACTGCAGCCACGCTGATGTTTCTCAAGTGCTCCTGTTCCCTCCAGCCCCAGGACCTTTGCATAGTCTGCTTCCTCTGCCTGGGATGCTTTTACTTTCCCTTTGTCAAGTTAACCTCCCCTCTCTCTTCAACATCAGCTTGATGATCATTCCTGGGGGATGATGGCTATGCTGACCTCCCTGAGCAGAACAATTCTCTGTCCCTACATTGGGAACCAATGTGCTGCACTTACTGCCCTTACATTTATCTGTATAATATTTTGACTACTGCCTGCCTCCTTCAACTCCCCATTGCCCTCCCAGTAATTAGCACTGTGTCCCACCCATGGTAGGTACTCCAAGAAATTTGAAGGAGTGAATAAGCAGGTAGAGACTGAATTCAGGCACCTGTCTGTCTGTTCCCAAATCCATTCTCTTCCCTTCATTGTGCTGTGCACTGCTCTGGAGCAAGCCCTGCATGGGACCTTTGAAGACCTGGGTTCTAGGCTCAGCTCTGCCTCTAATTGAGGCAGTTCCCTAAATCTGGTCATGAAGTGCCTCTAGTGAGCCTCACAAACACCCTGGGAGGCAGTCGGTGAAGGGATACATTTCCCTCTGATTTCACAGTTGAGGAATCAGAAAGAGGCTAAGGATGAAGTGACTTGCTGGAGGTCACACGGTCAGTCAGAGTCAGAGCTCAGAGCCCTGCCCTCCAGGCCCCTACATCAGTGCTCATCTCGAAAGAACCCATTCCTTGGTTGGGTTTCCCCATTTATGAGATGGCGAAGAGGGGTCTGGATGGTGTCAATGGTGTTTCACAAACCCCAGGCACCCTAGGCTTTGCCATACCTGAGTTCCATCTATATTACAGTTACTTAAAATTTTTACTTAAAGGCCTCCTAGGGGAAAAAAAACCTTTATTACCTTTACTTTTTATGTTTTTGAAAAGAAACTTCTAAAAATGAGGAAAATTTGTATCACCTCTGTCATTCTATTGTAACCACCTCTGGTCAATTGCGTTTTATCTAAGACATATTTGTATTAGTCTGTTCTCACATTGCTATAAAGAACTGCCCAAGACTGGGTAACTTATTTTTTAAAAAAAGAAGTTTAATTGAGTCATAGTTCCGCATGGCTGGGGAGGCCTCAGGAAATCTACAATCATGGAGGAAGGGAAAGCAGACACCTTCTTCACAAGGTGGCAGGAGAGAGAAGAGTGAGCAAGATCAGGAAAAACTGCCTTAAGAAACCATTGGATCTCTTGAGAACTCACTCACTATCAACAGAGCAGCATGGGGGAACCACCTCCTTAATCCAATCACTTCCTACTAGGTCTCTCCCTAAACACCTGGGGATTACAATTCAAGATGAGATTTGGGTGGGGACACAGAGCCAAACCATATCAACATTTGAGTACATTTGTACCTCTTAGAGTTAGAATGGTTCACCTGGGAGCTACTTCAGATTCTCTCAAGTTTCTGTGTTTGGAAACCCTGATCTGGGGCTGGTTGAGGTTGGGCACCCCTCCATGAAGCTGTCATTGGTTCAGTCAACAAATATCTGTTTAAAACCATGATGTGCAAAGTACTAGGCCACACCCTTCCACATCACGGTGGGGCAGGAGGGGGCCAGGCCTGTGATCATCTCAAGAAGGTGTTGGGGGCTAAATGTCTGACTATGTGTCTGTCTGTTGAGTGTGTCAAGGTTGATGTCTGTGTGTCTGTGTGAGAGTTTATGTGATTGTGTGAACACACCGGCATACAGGCCCTTTCCCCTGGGCTCCCACCACAGTTCTTCCTTCCCAGCCCAGTGCAGGGTCAGTCCATGTGACAGCCCCGGGCTGGGGCCTGCTTTCTCTCAGGGCCAGAGCTGTTGAGTGAGAGAGACAAGGCGGGCCACCAAGGTGGGCACCTCAGCCCCATTAGATCTCCTGGAGGTCATCGAGCAAAGGGGGCCCTCAGGAGTCCTCAGTGGGACTAAGCCACCCTGGGACCTAGAGTTCTGGAATGTTCCTGATCTTTCTCAGTCTATCAATGGGGAAATGGACTTTGAAGGGGGAGGACTTGCCAGAGACACTGAATGTGCAAGTGGCAGGGAGAGGCTCAGGATTGTCATCGACCCCTCTGCAGCTTCTCCACAGGTTTCCAGGAAGCAGCCATGCACTGTCTGCTGCAAAGGCAATTTGACATGAGGAGAAAACAAGAACTTTAAAATAATACAAATAAAAGCTAATGTGGGCCGGGCACAATGGCTCACGCCTGTGCTCCAGCACTTTGGGAGGCCAAGGTAGGCGGATCACCTGAGTTTGAGACCAGCTTGGCCAACATGGTGATACAAAAATACAAAAATGCAAAAATGAGCCGGTCACAGTAGTGCGCACCTGTAATTCCCAGCTACTTGGAAAGCCGAGGCAGGAGAATTGCTTGAACCCGGGAGGCGGAGGTTGCAGTGAGCTGAGATTGCGCCACTGTACTCCAGCCTGAGTGACAGAGTGAGTTTCCATCTCAAAAAAAAAAAAAAAAAAAAAAGCTAATGTGCACAGAGCACTCTGATGTTAGGCACTGTTTTAAGCACTTTAAATATATTAACACATTCAGTCCTCAGATAACTATGAGGTAGATGTGCATATTATCATCTCATTTTCCAGATAAAGAAAAAGCGCAGCACAGAGAGGTTAACTAACTTGACCAGGATCACACAGCTGGTAAGCTGCCATCATGATCAACATTCTGCCTCAACATTAGGCAAAGAAGCGGCAGAGGCCTGTGGATAGAAAGACACCTTTCTTCAGCAGGGAGCAGTGGTTCATGCCTGTAATCCCAGCACTTTGGGAGGCTGAGGCAGGTGTATCACTAGGTCAAGAGATCAAGACCATCCGGAACAACATGGTGAAACCCTGTCTCTACTAAAAATACAAAAATTAGCTGGGCTACTGAAGCTCTCTTCAGTAGGGACTTTCTCCTCCAGAGAGCATGCACATTTTGAGTTTATCTGTCCTCAGACTGACCCTTTGCTCATTATAATAGTAAAAAACACACCCCTGGGCGGAGATTTAAGATGCTAAGGAGCTGTACATGCTACGTATGAAAAAGTATGTATGGCCGCCGTGCATGTGCACCCAGAGGACCACCCAGAACATGCTTACTACAATAGTAACACCTCTTCCTACCTCCTTATGAATAATCATGGAAGATTCTTATAAAAGGAGCTTCCCTAGTACCGGTCTTGGCTGTCTCATCCTCATGAGCAGCCCACTCTGACCTTTCAAAATATTCTTGTTCTTTGTTTCTTCTCTCTTTTCTGAGACAGACAAGAAAACCAGTGCGGCAAGGGAAGAGGGGTTGGGAGCTGGGGTCCCAGCGACAGGCAGGGGCAAGGGCCCACTTTATTTCCAAGGCCATTTTTAAGGAATCCGCTTTTTTTGTTTGTTTGTTTAGACGGAGTCTTGCTCTGTCGCCCAGGCTGCAGTGCAGTGGCATGATCATGGCTCACTGCAACCTCCACCTCCCGGATTTAAGTGATTCTCCTGCCTCAGCCTTCTGAATAGCTGGGATTACAGGCACATGACATCACATCCGGCTAATTTTTGTATTTTTAGTCGAGATGGGGTTTCACTATGTTGACCAGGCTGGTCTCGACCTCCTGATCTCAAGTGATCCACCTGCAAAATATCTTTTTATTTTTCGATAAATTACTCTATGATTCACCTACTTTACTGGGTGTCACTTGTTTAAATTCTTCTAAACTAAGAAGACAAGAACCGAGGTCTTATACAAGCCATCAACATAAGGGCACACAGTTAGTAAGGGGTCAAACCAGCACTCGAAGCCAGGCCCACATGCTCTGAAACCTGTGATCTTATCCGCTCAGCTCTCCTTCCTCAGTTATCTCTGCATCTCAAAACCATGTGTGAGGAAGACACGGCACAAATACCGTCCCATTTTACAGAGAAGAAAGGGAGGCAGCCTGCCTGAGAGCACATGGCTGGTGAACACAGAGCCTGTGCTCAGAAACTCAGGTCCACCTGATTCCCCGGCCAGTGCCTCTTTTCTTTGTTCCTTCAGGAATATTCCAGAAAAGTCTCCAGTTCTATGGTTTTCTATGGTCAGCAATGCACTGCTACCAGGGCTTCTTTCCGAGCAAGGTCTTATTTCTTATTTTACTGGAGCTTCCCACAAGCCTCTGAACGTCAGAACGTGCTCCATTTCACAGAGGAGTAATCAGAGGTCCAGAGAGGGGAAGAGACTTACCCAAGCCTTGGGCCAGCGTTTCTGTCTCTAAGTCCAGGGAGAGAGGCTCAGGGCAGGGTGTCCTGCAGGGACAGGCTCCAGCTAGCCAGGCTCTCTCTCCTCTGGGTGAGGTCATCGCCTTATCAGCTAATTGCCACCCTGAGGCCTAATCCTGCACTCAGCTGGAACCTTCGGGAATGGTTTCTCAGAGATGAGATGGGAGCTGTTATTGTCCAGATGAGAGGGCTGGGGGGCGAGCAGAGGGAGGGGACAAGTTTACACTCATAATTCCCCTTGCAACAGTTTGCTTTCTCAAAAACCTCCGGAGACAGAGACATTTCTGGGACCTTTATGGGCAGAACTGAAGGTTTCTGCTGCTTTTCTGCCCAGTTGGCTGAGATGCCTGCCTTGTTAACAGAAACAGCGTCAGGACAAGACAGCTTCCTATAAATAGACAAAGTCGGGGTGAAATAAATGCAGGTGGGAGCTGTTTTCCTCTGACACAGAGGAGTTGGTCATTGATGATGGAGATAAAATTTGAGGAAAAGAGCTTGGGAAATGTTAGCGTGGGGTCACCTTGGCTAGCTGGGAGACCCCCTAAAGGACTGGGCATTGGTGGGACATTAATGGGGCCAACACATAGCTGTTGTTCAGAGGAGCGACTGAGAGTCAGAAGGGATGATGACAGTCAGGTGACAAAGATCGAATGCCATGGATTGAGGGTGGTCAACATGCCAGGCACCATGTGCTTTATAAGCAGAGAACAGCTGCTGAGCCTGCTGTGCAGTTGAGTGTTGGAGTCGCACAGACTTGCCTGGCCCTGCTGAGTTGGTTAGTTTCCCTTTCTGATACCAGTTCCATTGCTGCTGTGATGGGGATGAGAATCATAGCTCCTACCTTGAAGAACTGTGAGGATTAAATGAAAAGAGGCAGAGAAAGTGCTTAGCACAGGACTGGCACACAGTGAGCACTTAAAATATGAGCCATTATTCTCACTCAGTGTAAGGTGCTGTGCTATGTGCTGGGCTTACAGCGGGGCGCAAGCCACACCCAATCCCTGACTTCTTAGTGCTGGCAGTGGAGCCTGGAAGACCTGAGGAAGAGACTGATGTGATGGGAGAGGAAAATCATACCAGTGAGATGCAAGATGTAGGATGAAAAAAGACATGTCCCCACTCCCCAGATATAGTCACTTAGAACCAAGAAAGGTGTGTTTTGGCTCTGAATGTTACCAAAACCAGGATGGCACCCAGTATGTCACTCTCTTTGTTTTATTTAACCCTCAGAACAGTTCTGCACTATTCCTAATGATAAATGCAGAAACCAAGGCTCAGGGAGGTGAAATGACATGTGTAAGGCCACATGGCTTAAGCACAGCAGAGCCAGGATGGCCTGATACCTTCCTCTTATCCACTGCACACTACAGCTTGACTTGGCTGCTGGCTGGATGTGTGATCTTGGGCAAGTCACATCTCCTTTTGCCAGCCTCAGTTTCCCACCAGTCAGGGTAGAATGTGAGGGTCACAAAGTCATGGATATAAGAGTACTTTGGATGTCACAAGATGCTGTCTGTGGCTGAAAATTATTAGTACGCATGGAGCAGAAAGCACCAAAGGGCCCCTTATCTGCGATGATCACTCCATGGCCCTCTTCCCCCATAGGATCTTCTCCAAGTCAGGATGCTGGGTCACCCTAGACCTCCCTTACACCTGCCCTGCAGGAAGGAGAAGCAGATGGAAGATTTTAAGCAGCGGTATGGCTACCACCTTCCTGTGACAAAAGTGGTTTTGGCCCATTTTACAGATGAAGAAAATGAGACATCATCAGAGGACAGTTTGTGGCCACAGGAGAACTCGAGAGCCAATCTCAGTCCCCGGATGCCCTGTGCTGCATTACTGGGGGTGCCACCCCGATAAGCAAGCCGTAGGCCAGCAGCAGCACCGGAAGAGTAGGGGGCCACAGTACTGCTTAGCTCTGGGAGTTGGGTAGAGGAAGATAGGTCGCTCCAAGCCTTCCAGCTCCCTCCTCCCACATCCCCTTTGTAGGGGTAGAGCTAGCTCTGAGGCATCAGCCCGTCCCCCGTCATGCAAACCCCTAGGCCCTTTCACACTTCATTCTCATCTGCTTGTGAGATTTTAATACTTTCTTATGGGACAGAGGAGGAGTCTGGGGCCAGGATGGGCTCAAGATGGAGACAGATGGGGTGGGGGGTTGGGTGATGGATGAAGCAGGACTATAATCTAGCCAACCTGACATCCTCACTTTTTTTTTTTTTTTGAGATGGAGTCTTGCTCTGTCGCCCAGGCTGGAGTGCAGTGGAGCGATCTCGGCTCACTGCAACCTCCACCTTCTGGGTGGGTTCAAGTAATTCTCTGCCTCAGCGCCTGCCACCTCGCCCGGCTAATTTTTTGTATTTTTAGTAGAGGTGGGGTTTCAACATCTTTGCCAGGCTGGTCTTGAACTCCTGACCTCGAGATCCGCCCGCCTCGGCCTCCTAAAAGTGCTGGGATTATAGGCGTGAGCCACCGCGCCCCGCTATCCTCACTTTTTTAAACTGTTGAAACGACTGAGACCCAGAAAGGTGCTAAGTCTTACAGTAACTCAGGGGCAAGACCAGCCCCAAGCTGTTTCCTGAGCTCCAAGTCCGACAACCCTCCTCCGCTTTGTGCTGTGACCTACAAATGGCAAGTCTTGCCCATAGGCAGGCAGGAGGCAAATAAATGCGAGCGAATGATTGAATGCTGGGAGCTGCTCTGGAGGGAGTAGGTGGATGGGGTGCTGATTCCCCTACGGCAGCCCGTAGACGGGACTTAGACCCTCTCAAACCAACCCTTCTTCCCATGGAATTAGTTCACCTGGAATTCTCCTTTTCCCCGGAGAATTGTGCGCCACCTAGAGGACACCGGGAGCTCAGCGCCCTCGTCCCTTGGGGAAAGTGCAGACCCCACAACTTCTGAAAAACCCCTAACCCCTTCTAGCCTCTTCCCTGATGTTGGAAGGGTTCTGGCCAGGATCAGCTGCAGTGAAAATCTAGCAAATGAGGACATCCTTGCAGCAGAAAGGACTTAAAGTAGTATATGCCACATCATTTCCCACCTCAGGATTTTCTACTCAGAGGCCAAATTTCACATTTCCTTTCCCACCTTTCTTGGTTTCCTTACCTCGAAACAACGCAGACAGAAGAAATTACTGGCCCTAATCATCAAACAAAACCCAGTTAAGGCCCCATTCTTCAAGCTAGTTGGCCAGTGAGCTCCATAATGTCAAGATCATAAAATTCAGAGAAAGTTTGAGGAATTGTTTTAAGGAAACCAAAGAATGTGGCAGCTAAACACAGCACTTGTTCTAACCCAGTGAGAATCTTGTAGGGGGTCTGAGGATTCGATGGTAGGAATGTGTCGATATTAATTTCCTGATGGTGATGGCTGTGTTATGGTTTGTAAGAGATTGTCCTTGTTTGTTGGAAATAAACACAAAGATGTTCAGGTGAGTTGGGACATCATATCTGCAATTTATTCTCAAAGCATTTGGAGAAAAGCACTTTTTTTTTTTTTGAGATGGAGTCTCCCTCTGTCGCCCAGGCTGGAGTGCAGTGGCTGGATCTCAGCTCACTGCAAGCTCCGCCTCCCGGGTTTACCCCATTCTCCTGCCTCAGCCTCCCGAGTAGCTGGGACTACAGGCGCCTGCTACCTCGCCCGGCTAGTTTTTTGTATTTTTTAGTAGAGACGGGGTTTCACCATGTTAGCCAGGATGGTCTCAGTCTCCTGACCTCGTGATCCGCCCGTCTCGGCCTCCCAAAGTGCTGGGATTACAGGCTTGAGCCACCGTGCCCGGCCGGGGGAAAAGCACTTCTCTGCACCATGATTGCAGTATGTCTATAAATTTGAGACAGTTTCAATGTTTAAAAAATATGTAGCATTAAAAATAAATATAGCCGAGCTCAGTGGTGTACATCTGGAGGTCAAGAGCGAACTCTCCCCTGCCTGCCGCTGGGACCCCAGCAATGTGCACCCCTACATACCCAAGTGGTCCAAGCTACTTGGGAGGCTGAGGCAAGAAGATAGTTTGAGCCCAGCAGTTCCAGGCTGCAGTCCACTGTGATTGCAGCTGAGAAGAGTGACTGCACTCCAGCCTGAGTGACATAGTGAGACACCATCTCCAATAAATAAATAAAATAAATTTATTATCAGGGCAAAATGCAGACAATAATGCTCCCATCTTCAGGTTGGCATGGTGGTGGACTATAATCATCATACTTGCAATTTGAGACCTGATGAAGAGCTTTATTTCCTCCTCATATGCTCTGTCTAGGATGATGATATCATCATCCCCATATTTCAGATAGAGAAACTGAGGTTCAAAGCATTGAAGAGACTTGCCCCAGGTGGCTGCATTTGCAGCCTAGGGTCTCAGCACGTCACATTGCTGCCTTCCCTCAACCCAGTGCCCACCCATAGCCTAAAACTACACTCTCCTTTTCTCCTTTCTACCAAAGTCTTCTCAAGTATCACAATGCAGCTTTAGTGCCAATTTCCCCAAAACATCTTCTCTGATTTCCTCTCTACTAGATGTGACTATCCATTTTCTGACCTCAAGAATAAGATCAGTCCTCCTCCTGGTCAGTTACTCATTCATTAAATAAATATTTGTGCAGAGCCTCCTATGTGGCAGGCATCGTGCCAGGGGCTGAGCATGCACTCATGTGTGAAACAGACCCTGGCCCCACCCAGAGACTGAGCGTGTACACACACAGATACATGCATCATTACAAATTTGATGTCGGCCGCCCAGGCAAAAGTAAGGTGCTGTGACAAGGGGTGGTCAGGGAGGCCAAGCTCCGCCTGAGTGTGAGAGAGGGCACCCGGATGCAGCAGGGAGAAGGGAGCACCTGCGGGAAGGGCTGGGAAAGGCATGAGTTGGGCTTTCTTGAGGAGCTGGAAGAAAACCAGTGTGGCAAGGGGACAGGGGCTGGGAGCTGGGGTCCCAGTGGCAGGTAGGGACGAGGTCCCACTTGACCTCCAAGACTACGATTAAGGAATCTGATTTTTCTTTTTTTTTCTTTTCTTTTTTTTTTAAGATGGAGTTTCGCTCTGTCACCCAGGCTGGAGTGCAGTGGCATAATATCAGCTCACTGCAACTTCTGCCTCATGGTTCAAGTGATTCTCCTGCCTCAGTCTCCCATGCAGCTGGGACTACGGGCATTTGTCACCATGCTTGGCTAATTTTTGTATTTTTAGTGGAGACAGGGTTTCGCCATGTTGGCCAGGCTGGTCCCAAATTCCTGACCTCAAGTGATCGGCTCACCTCAGCCTCCCAAAGTGCTGGGATTACAGGCGTGAGCCACCACGCCCGGCCTGGAATCAGATTCTGATTCAACTGCTAAAGAAGTCACAGAGGGTTGTGAGCAGGAGTAAGCCATGAGATTTACATTTTAAAAAGATCACTCTGGGCTGCTGTGGAGGATCAGAGGGGACAAGAGTGGAAGCAGATGGGTCCTTATCTCTCTCTCCCTGTTTTCTGGTCGAGTCCAGGTCTTATCTTGCTTTCTAGAGAGCTCCTTGAGGCCAGGGAGGGCGTCTGTCTCAGAGCCCAGGCCTTCCCCTCTGAAGCCTGGCAGGAGGGGCTGGGTCTCCTGGCCTATTCCCTATCTCTGGGGACAATCTGGGACCCACTCTGCTCTCAAGGCTCTGTGGCCCCAGCACGGGTGGAATGTTTGACAGAGGAGCGCACGTGTTCTCCAAACAGACCTTGATTCATGTTTCCAGGAGAAACTTGCAAACAGACTTCTGCTGGCGCATCCATCAGAGAAGAGATGGGCTCTGTAAACAAAGGCCCGCAGGCTGTCTCCGTCTTTCAGTCTTTCAGGCAGGCACCCCTCCCTGCCGGTCACTGGCGGCTCCCGGCTTCACCCCAGCCAATGGGGCCACGATCTGTGCCAAGACCCTCACTAGAGCCTCAAAGACACACTGCTCCTGTTTTACAGATGAGAAAACAGAGGCTCAGAGATGTTAAGTCAGTTGCCCAAGGTCACACAGCACAGCTAGGTCGTCAACCCAGATACTGCAATTACTACACCATATTCTGCAAACAAAAACAACCGTAACTCACACTTATGAGCGCTCATTACCTGCTAAGTACTTCATGGAGACTGACTCCTGTTGTTCTCCCACTTTTTTTTTCATATGGGAAAACCAAGGCACAGAGAGGGAAGTCAAATGATTGCTCAAAGTCACACTGAGATAAGTGGGGAAAGTGGGACTTGAGCCCCAGCAGGGTGAGCCTGGAGCCCCACGTGCTTCACGCCCTGCCCAACTCTGCCTGCTGCTTCGGCTCCTCCCTCTCACCCACTTTCATCTCTGCTTGAGAGGTGAAGAAACCAAGGCCCAAAGAACGGACAAGACTGTGCCCCAGCCCCTGGCATCTGTGGCAGGGTGGGGCCTGGTGCACGAGGTCCATGAGTTCTCCTTCTTGGAGGCTAGGATGGGAGGTAAGGGGCCTGGGTTCTAGTCCCTGAAATGCTGCTATTTTGCTGTGTGACCTGCAGCACAACACAGCTCCTCAGTTAGCTTCAGTTTTTCCATTTGCTCAATGGGAATGACAATTGCAGCCCTTACTCACCTTACAAGGCCTGATGTGAAACAAGTGAGGGAAGGATGGTGGGATGGGATGGTTTTCCTGGCCTGGATTCCTGTCCCATGAATGGAATGTCTAAGCAACATGATTTTGGGGCTTAAAGCCCCAGGGGTAGGGCTGAGCAGGACCTCCTCCGTTGGGAGACCCCCCACCTTGGGCTCCAGCCCAAATTGCCAGACACAGGCCTGAGAGGAGGACCTCCCTCTAGGCAGGGGTGACCAGGAGCCAGCCGGCTGGCCATTTGTCCACAGATGGGTGTGCAGATAACAGGCGTCTGGAGATAAGGCAGGGCCTGCTCCCAGCCTAGTGGAGAGCCAGGCTGAGCCACAGTGGGGAGGGAGACTGGGAACTGGGGACAGGGAGGTGTCTGCCAAGATGCCCCGAAGCCTGACGCAGAACTCTCTGCTACCCGGTAGCACGGTGCTGGTGGCCTGCTCTCTTCTGGACCTTCCCCCAAAACAAAACAGAATAAAGCAAACAAATAAGCAAAAAATATACTGTTTTTTTCCTTTTTTGAGGCAGGCTCTCACTCTGTCAACCCGGCTGGAGTGCAGTGGCACTATCACGGCTCACTGCAGTCTCAACCTTCCTGACTCAAGCGACCCTCCTGCCTCAACTTCCTGAGCAGCTGGGACTACAGGCATGGGTTACCATGCCTGGCAAATTTTTAAATTTTTTGTAGAGACAGGATTTTGCCATATTGCCTAGGCTGGTCTCAAACTCCTGGGCTCAAGTGATCCTCCTTCCTCAGCCTCCCAAAGTGCAGGGATTACAGGCATGAGCTACCACACCTGGCCAAAAAATCATACTTTTATCTGAAGTGCTGCTTACACTGGAGAGAGCCCTGAGCTAACACCAGGTGCCACTGACTTACTGGACAGGCTGTGTCGAGTCACTGTCTGAGTCTCAGAGTCCTCATCACTGAGCACAGTGATCTGCCGCCACCCCCAGCCAGATACAAAGGAATGCACATAATAAATAACGAATCCCATGTGATGCCATGTGGTAAGTACCATAATCATCCCCACTGTACACATGAAGACACTGAGGTATGGAGGGATTAGGTCATACAGCTAGTGAGTGGTGAGACCAGCGTTTAAATTTAGGCAATCTGGTCAGGTGCGGTGGCACACACTCGTAATCCCTGCACTTTGGGAGACTGAGGCAGGTAGATCACCTGAAGTCAGGAGTTCGAGACCAGCCTGGCCAACATGGCAAAAACCCATCTCTACTAAAAATACAAAAATTAGCCGGACATGGTGGCAGGCACCTGTAATCCCAGCTATGTGGGGGGCTGAGGCAGGAGAATCGCTTGAACCCGGGGGACCGAGGTTGCAGTGAACTGAGATCACGCCACTGCACTCCAGCCTGGGCGACAAGAGCGAAAAACATCATCTCAATAAATAAATAAATAAATAAATAAATAAATAAATAAATAAATAAATTAAGGCAATCTGATTCTAGCCGCGAGCTTCTAACTGTTTGAAATGTCACTGCCAGTGTTATTCAAGGAATAAAGAGGGCCAGGTGTGGTGGCGGGTGCCTGTAGTCCCAGCTACTCTGGAGGCTGAGGTAGGAGGATCACTTGAACCTGGGATGCAGAGGTTTCAGTGAGCTGAGATTGTGCCATTGCATTCTAGCCTGGGTGAGAGAATGAGACTGTCTCAAAAATAAAATAAAATAAAAATTTAAAAGGAATAAATAAAACTGCAGTTGGAGCCTATTTGGGTTTTTAAAATATACACACTTATGACTGGGCATGGTGGCTCACGCCTGTAATCCCAGCACTTTGGGAGGCCAAGACAGGCAGATCACCTGAGGTCAGGAGTTTGAGACCAGCCTGGCCAACATGGTGAAACCACTGGCAGGTATCCGTTAGATGACAGTAATAGCACCACTCCCCAACCCCAGCTGTGACAAAACCAGAAATGTCTCCAGACATTGCCAAAGGTTCCCTGAGGGGAACCCCTGCCCTCCCCGAAACCCTGTTTGGAAACCACTAATCTAGAGGCTGTGACTAAGAGGGGTATTCACTTTCTTTCTTTTTTTTTTTCTTTTGAGGCAGAGTCTTGCTCTGTCACCCAGGCTGGAGTGCAGTGGCATAATCTTGGCTCACTGCAACCTCCGCCTCCCAGGTTCAAGCAATTCTCTGCCTCAGCCTCCCGAGTAGCTGGGATTACAAGCGCCCACCACCACGCCCGGCTAATTATTGTACTTTTAGTAGAGACGGGGTTTTACCATCTTGGCCAGGCCGGTCTTAAACTCCCGACCTCGTGATCCACCTGCCTTGGCCTCCCAAAGTGCTGGGATTACAGGCATGAGCTACCGCGCCCGGCTGAGGGGTGTTCACTTTTTAACCCCTACACTGAAAATTTTGCCACATGCAAGCACGTTACATTGAAATAAAATACATACAAAAAAAAAAGAAAGAAAGAAAAATTATTGAATGATGGAAGGATGGTTGACTGGATAAATGAATGAGTATCAGTTGAAGGAGCCAGATGGAAATCAGAGCCAGGGCATTCTGGGGGAGCCTTTCGAGACTGTCAGCCAATTTCTGCATTTTACAGAAGAGGAAAGGGGGACTCACAGAGGGAGGGGCTTATCTGCACTCCCAGAACCAACTGGTGCAGAGTGCGATGAAGGTCTGGACACATTGACTCCAGACCAGTGCTCTGAACCCAGGAAGGTGAAAAGGCAAATGAGAGAACAGCTTTGCTGACAAAACTCTTGTTTTTGCAGTTGGAGGCTCCTGGGACTTGGCAGAACTGCCACCCAGCGTATTGCCTTTAGATGATGCCTGGAATGTTCAGAAGGCAAAGGACTTCACTGGTGACTTGGCCCCATGGAGCCCTCGGTGTAGAGAGAGATGTGCATAAACATGGCCGTTTGTGCTGAGGGCCAAGCAACGGGGAAGGGTCTTTCATGACTCAGTGTGGTAGCAGCATGATGTTGCAGGCTGGGAAGGCTGACAGAGACTAACACAGATTGGGAGAGCCCTGGAGCGCCAGGTGGGGGAGATAGAGGAGACCTACGGTTGTTGGGAGTGGGATGGCTCAAAGGGAGAGCCGTGGCCATGGTTGTGGGAGGAGGGACTCTTCTGGAGATGACTGTGGTGAGGGTGACAGTTCTCCACTGTGAGATTGAACACGTGGTGAGGGTGAACATTCTCCATTGACAGTTCTCCATTGAAACACTTACTGTGTGCCCAAGATCCCACAATGTGTCCTCAGGGTGGAGGCAGTATTCAAACCTGCGTCCCTCTGGCTACAGAGCCTGTGCTCCTAACCATGCTACTGTATCCATGGAACACCGTGCAGCCTTTGAAAAGGATGGAGGAGCACCACTACTCGCAGTAGCCAAGAGGCGAACACAACTGTGTCCGTCGGTGGATGAATGGATAAACAAAACGTGGCAAATACACACAATGGAATATTACTGAACCCTAAAAAGAAAGAGAATTCTGACACATGTTACCATGGATGAGCCTTGAGGACGTTAAACTAAGTGAAACAAGCCAGTCACAAAAAGACAAATACTGCATGACTCCAGGTATGCGAGGCACCTGGAGTAGTCAAACTCACAGACACAGAAAGTAGAAGAATGGGGGGCTGGGAGGAGTGGGGATTTCTTGTTAAATGGGTACAGAGTTTCAGTTTTGCAGGATGAAAAGAGTTCTGCAGATTGGTTGCACAAGATGAGTTGTACTTAATGCCACTAAATTATACACTTCAAAGTGGGTAACACACTACATTTTATGTTATTTGTATTTAACCACAATTATTTGTAAAAAAGGAAGAGGCAGAACATGGGGTGAAACAGTCAGGGTTCCCTCAGGGAAACAAAACCACTATGATTTCTCAAGTAAGGGCTTTCGCAACTGGGAAAATGGAAATTCAGAAGGGACTTGGAGGAGAAGAGGAACCCAGCCCATCTGAGGAAGGAGCACGTTCAGTGTCCAGGCAGGACTAAGCGGATGCTCCTGGAGGGTCTATGGAAGGATGTGCCCATAGCTACCTGGAGGAAAGACAACAATAAAGATGGATCAGAAGTGAGAGTTCCTGGTTACCTTCTGTTCAGAGACAGCCATGAGCGGACCCCCAACAAACTCAGCTTCATTAATGGAAGCAACTTGGAAATCATGGGACACCACAGGATTTCATGTTATCCTTGTTTTATTTTTCTTGTATATTAAAATATGGTTTTAACTACTCAAATAACGAATGTTCACTCTTTACCATGTAAAATCATTGCACCTACCATACTTTGGGAAATGTTGACCTCATTAAATGTGGGGTAGGTTTGATGGCCTAAAGAAGGCAGTAAAGGTGTGGCTAATACCTGGCCCTTGGTTTGGGGCAGATTTCCATTAGGATGTCAGCTCTCCCAGCACGCGGTAAATGCCATATCAGTGTTAGCTGCTATTATTAGATAATGTAAAATAAAAGCTTTACACACTGTAAAATGTAAAACAAAAATGAACTTTTTTTGCATTTAAAATGCGTATCTTATATTTGTGCTTCATTAGGCTTACAATACCTCTAGAAAGATTCTAGACATTGTTAGCAGTGGCTGCCAATATGGAAGGAAATGAAGGGCTGGGGGTGGGGTAGAGGAAGGGAGTTTGCTCTACATTTCGTGCTTTAAAAATTGCTTGACTTTAAGCCTTACAAATGTATAGCTTTTTATTTTTTAAATTTAATTTTTATTTATTTTTTTGAGACAGAGTTTCACTTTTTTTTGCCCAGGCTGGAGTGCAATGGCACAATCTCCGCTCACTGGGCTCACTGCAATCTCTGTCTCCTGGGTTCAAATGATTCTCCTGCCTCAGCCTCCTAAGTAGTTGAGATTACAGGCGCTCGCCAACACGCCCAGCTAATTTTGTATTTTTAATAGAGAGGGGGGTTTCACCATGTTGGCCAGCCTGGTCTCAAACTCTTGACCTCAGGAGATTTGCCTGCCCTGGCTTCCCAAAGTGAGCCACCGCGACCAGCACAAATGTATAGCTTTTTAAAAAGGTGCTAATTCTAGGTCTGGGGCAGGAAATGTACAAGATGAGCCTGAAACTTCTTATAATTAATAAAGAACAGGAAGTTCCCAGAGACTCCTGGGGCCACGCTAAACTGAAAAGGCCACCACTGGCTAAAGACAGGAGGGAAAAAAGGAGTTTTAACAGGAATAAATAAGTGCAATAAATCTACAGGTCATAAAGAAACAAAAATATATACATATACACCTCCCTCATTGGTCACCATTGGAGGATGCTGGGTTTGGCTGATTGTAAAAATGGACCCAATTTTTCACTCTTCCCTGAATCTATAGGGTATTCGGCAGCTCCTCCCATCAGGAAGTGAAATCCATTTCCCCACCTTTTGACTCTGGGCTTGGCCTTGTAACTTGCATTAACCAGTGGATACTGGTGAACATGACCCAATGAAAGGTTGAAATGAGCTTGCAGGGTTAGGCTTGTTCTTGAGCTCCTGCTCTCATCAAGAGAACATATCCCAGGGAAGCCTGCGGGTCCCAGAATAGTAAAAGACACATGAAGCCAACCTGACCCCAAGGGCAACCTGGAGCCACGCCCCACCTACTTCAGTCAAACCCTGCTGCCCCACAGAAATCTAAGAGAGAACCAAATTCTTGTCGTTGAATGGCACTGAGTTTTGGGGTGCTTTGTTGCTCAGCATCATTGTGGCAATAGTTGACTGATACAGGTATGATAATGGTATTATAGTTTGCTTTAAAAAGAGCTCCTACATTTTAGAAATATACACGAGAATACTTACAAAATGAAAAAAAATTAATACGTATTAAAAGAAAAATTGTTCCCCATTCTCAGACCACATGTCAAGCCCTGTATCGTGCCTTGAGTTTACTAAAGTCTCCGTGTCCCTGAGGCACTTGGCCCCTCTCCCACACTGATTCTGATCCTAGGGGCCTGGAATCCTAGAGTGTCAAAGTTGGGAGGGACACTGTGGACTATGGTGTCCCATGTCCCCGTTTGGGGAGTCTGTGGACCACAGAGGTAAAAGGTTTCACCAAGACCACCCCAAGCTGGGACTCCTGCCCAGGACTGTGGACACTTCTGCTTTCTAGCCCTCCACCCTGCTGAGAGCAGGAGACCTCGGCTGGCTCTGGTCATCGCCTCTCCTTCTCAAGCCCCACCCTGCCCTAGACTAGAAAAATCCAGAATTTTCAATGAGCCCCCAGAAATATCTTCCAGTCTTCACAAAGTCCCATCAAAAAGCCAATCATTGGCCAGGCGCAGGGGTTCACGCCTGTAATCCCAATATTTTAGAAGGCCAAGGCGAGTGGATCACCTGAGGTCAAGAGTTCGAGACCAGCCTAACCAACATAGTGTAACCCATCTCTACTAAAAATACAAAAAATTAGCCGGGCATGGTGGCACATGCCTGTAATCTCAGCTACTCATGAGGCTGAGGCAGGAGAATCACTTGAACATGGGAGGCGGAGACTGCAGTGAGTCGAGATTGCACCACTGCTCTCCAGCCTGGGCAACAGAGTGGGACTCCGTATCAAAAACAAAAACAAAAACACAAACAAAAAAACATTAAAAGCCTATTCAGATCCCTGGGAGCCTGCTGTAGTCTCTGGATGCTCCCAGTCCCAGAAAAAGGGATGGTGAGAGACAACTGATTCTCAATCACAGACCCAGCTGTTCCCTCCTGTCACTCGTCTGTTCCCCCAGATCCTCCACTAAGCCCAAACCATCACAGCAACACCAGCCCTTCCCACCCTTCCTGGGATGTTGAGCCATACAGGCTCACATCCATTGGAATAGCATTCCAATTCCCTGGGGATGGAGGAGCCAAATGGCTCTTCCAGCTTTGAGGTCCCAAGGAGCATTCCAAAGTCTCCTAGGGTGTCAGAGGCTATCTTTGCAACCCACCTAGAAGCTAGAAAACAGGCTGTCTAGGTTCCCTCAATCCCAGCTACCCTAACTTACCCTTCCTCACTGTCTGCTGGGCAAGGCGTTTCCCCAGGAGAACCCAGGGCAGCTTGGCTGGAGCAAGTGCTTCATTTTCTGTGGTTGTGCAGTTTGAGGTTCCTCTCTCCCCTGAGTGCCGCCCCCAACATCTGCACAGCCAGCTTGCTCACCTCCGGGTGTCTGCTCAAAAGTTACCTTATTCTGCACCTTGAAAACATGATGCTGAGTGAAAGAGGCCGGTCACCAAAGATGACACATTGCAAGATTCCACTTCTATGAGATGTCCAGAATCGGCAAATCCATAGCAACAGAAAGTAGGTCAGTGGTTGCCAGGGGCTGGAGCAAAGGGGGATTGGAGTGACTGCTCATGGGTAGAGAGTTTCTTTTGGGGGCGATGAGAATGTTCTGGAATGAGATTGCGGTAATGGTTACACAACCCTGTGAATGTACTAAAAGCCATTGAGTTGTAGATTTTAATTGTATGGTATGCGAGTTGTATCACAATAAAGATTTTTTAAAAAAGGAAAATAGAAATGAATTGGTTTTCTTGAAGAAGCTCTCCCCAACTGTATTTGAAATTGCAGTCCCTCTCTGCTCTTCACACACCCCTTCATTGGGCCTTATTCTTCTCTAACCCATCTATCACCACTTGCCATGTTATCTATGGTTTTGTTTATTGTCTTGCTCCTTCACTGTGGTAAGACAAGCAGCGAACTCATCTGTCTTGCTCACCATTGGGTCCACAGGGCCTAGCACAATGCTTGACGAGCAGTAAGTATTCAATAAACAGGTGTTGAAGTCATTACCCACTCTTATCACTTATCAAAGTTCCCCAGCGGTTGTATCCTACCTGGGGATCCCTGAACAATTATGCCTTTTAGACATCTCTGAACCAAAATTTTACAGCAAATCTCCCTTCCTAATCCGTCTGCTCCCTCCCTCTCATTCCTTGCCACCCACTCCCAGCTGGCCTAGTTGCAGCAAGGGAAGTCTCCTGAGAGACTCTGTGCCTTCCTCCCATTTCTGCACCTGCCCACCACATCTCTCACCTTGATGACTGCAATAGGCGACCTAACCTCTCTCCCTCCTGCCTCTGCCACACCTGGCCTTCTCCTCTCTCCATACAGCAGATAGAATGACCTTTTGGCAAATGCAGTTCCTATCGGCATAGTCCCTTCTTGAAAGCCTTCGGTGATTTTCCACTGCTCTCAGGGTAAAAGCTAAAAACATCTCAGCCCAATGTTGAGGCCCTTCATGTCCTGGCCCCCTCCACTGTCATCTTCACCTGCTCCTCTCATTTACTGAGTTCCAGGCACACTGAACACCTTGTAGGTCTTTGAACTAAAAAAGACCCTCTTGCTGTTGCTATCTGCACGCTCTGTTCCCTCTGCCTGGAACACTTGTCCTGCCCCACTCTGCCTTCCGGCTCAGCTTAAGTGTCGCTTTCTCCAGGAAACCTTCCCTGACTCCCAGTGGACTCAGTTACGCCCTGTGGCCCTGTGCATTCCTGTACTATATTTGTCTGTTTACTTGTCTGTCCCCCCAGTAGGCTAAATGCTCTGTCTGAATAGGGGTTTTGTTCAACACAAGGCCCAGCTAGTTCCTGGTGTGTATTAAGTGCTGTCTTCGTCTGTTTTGGGCTGCTATAACACAATACCACAGAATGGCTAATTTACAGAGAAAATACATTTATTTGGCTCATGGTTGTGGAGGCTGGGGAGGCCAAGGGCATGGTGCCAGCATCTGGTGAGGACTTTCTTGCTCCTGATGGGAGGGGAAGGGCAAGACAGTACGTGTGCCAGAGAGCAAGAGGGGCCAAACTCAGTTTTGTAATCTACTCTCAAGATAGATAACAAACACACTCCCATAATAATGACATTAATCCATCCACAAGGATAAAGCTTCATCACCTAATCACCTCTTATGGGACCCCACTCCTAACACTGTTGCATTGGGGATTAAGTTCACAACGCATGAACTTTGGGGGTCACATTCAGTTCATAGCATTCAGTCAACAAATAGATAAATGAATATATGTATCCCTTCTTCTAAGTTGTTGCTCTTGCCATTCTTCCTGCCTGCAGTGCCTCCCTCCTCCTTTCCCTCTTTCCCAATCCTGCCAGCTCTGTCAGGCGCAGTTCAAGTCCTACCTCCTCTGGGAAGCCTTCCCTGATGACTCTAGCAGATATGCAATTCTCTCCCGTCTGCACCCCACGGGCCCTTGAGTGGTACAGCCCTTGAGAATTGGGCCCAAGCATGTTCTGTCTCCCCCTGTACACTGCAGCAACTTGAAAGAAGCAATGCGGTTATACCACCTCAGAGGCTCTGGCCACAGGGAGAACAGGTGCTGAGGGCAGTCAGAGAACTTGGGAGATGCATTTGAGGATGCTCAAGCCAAGTGCACGTGTCATCCAAGACTTCACGTGTCTGAGAGTCAGAAGGGATTACAGTCAGAATAGATCTTTAAGGGCTGTTACTAATGACTATGGAGCATGCACTATCTGCCAGGCCCTGGCTAAATTCTTTACAACAGCATCTCATGTGATCGTTACAATTGTCTTATGTGGAAGGTACTATCAGTGTCCTCATTTTACACATGGGGAAAGTGAGGTTCAGAGAAGTGTAGTAACCTACCCTGGGTCACAGAGCAAGCAAATATCAAAGGATATATATAAAATTTTTTTTTTATTTTTGAGACAGAGTCTTACTCTGTCACCCAGGCTGGAGTGCAGTGGCACAATCTTGACTCACTGCAACCTCCATCTCCCAGTTCAAGTGATTCTTCTGCCTCAGCCTCCCAAGTAGCTGGGACTACAGGCCTGCGTCATCACACACAGCTAATTTTTGTGTTTTCAGTGTTACACGTCGTATAAAAAACCACCTGAGCAGGCTTAGTGTGAGCAATAAGGCTGTTGATTCACTTGGGCGCAAGTGGGCTGAGTCCTAGAAAGGAGTCCTAACTCCACCACCTAGCCCAAACATAGAAGAACCAATGATAATCCCAGCACCCTTTGCTGACTCCTTTCTCGGACTCAGCCCACTTGCACCCAAGTGAAT
>NC_045437.1:136169626-136213479 GCF_002776525.5 Piliocolobus tephrosceles
GCGCCCGGCCCTCAGGTGGTTTCCTATACGGACGTGTGTAACAATGGGATTTCACCATGTTGGTCAAGCTGTTCTCAAACTCCTGGCCTCAAATGATCTGCCTGCCTTGGCCTCCCAAAGTGCTGGGATTACAGGCATGAGCCACTGCGCTTGACCTCAAAAAAGAGATTCTTAGTTTCTCTCAATGATTAAGGCATGCCACTTCCACAACATCACCCACAGATAAACATCCAGCCTCTGCTTGCATCCCACTTTTGTCAGGGAGCTCCCTACATGGCAGTTCATTCTTCCATTTATTCATCCAGTTAGGGAATATTTATTGAGCAGCACTATATGAAGGCATTGTTTGCCACTGGGGATAAAGGATGCACAAGATAACTGCTCTCATGGAACTTACATTCTAGAAAGCAGGAGTAGGCCGGGCACAGTGGCTCACAGCTGTAATCCCAGCACTTTGGGAGGCCGAAGCAGGCGAATCATGAGGTCAGGAGTTCGAGACCAGCCTGGCCAAGATGGTGAAACACCATCTCTACTAAAAATACAAAAAATTAACCAGGCGTGGTGGTGGGCACCTGTAATCCCAGCTACTCGAGAGGCTGAGGCAGGAGAATCTCTTGAACCCAGGAGGCGGAGGTTGCAGTGAGCCAAGATTGCAACACTGCCGTCCAGCCTGGGCAACAGTGCGAGATTCCATCTCAAAAAAAGAAAGTAGGAAAGAAAGCAGGAGTAGTCAGAGGCCAATGAGAAGTAAAGATGACAGCGGTAAACTGCAAGCAGAATTACTCAGGCTGATGACAGGGTAGCGTTGTTAGGGTGAGCTGGGAAGGCCTCTTGGAAGAGGTGATATGTCCAGCTGAAATTTGAATGACAAGAAAAAGCCAGAGCTCGGAAAAGCATTCCAGGCAGAGGGAACTGCAAGTGCAAAGGCCACAAGGCGGGAATGCGCATGGCATGTCGGGGAGCCAAGCAGGCAGAGGTGAAGTGTGAGTCGAGGGAATGATGTAGAGATGAGTGTGGGGCAGGCAGGAGTCCGGGGACTGTCAGGGTTCCTCGGCCAGAATGATAGAATTGATTTCTGCAGGTGGAGCCTGAATATTTACCTCCGAGGGCCCTGGCTTGGTCTTCAGGGCCGTCACAGAACAAGCCTTCCCCTCCCTCAAGTGCCAGCCTACCAAGTGCCTGAAGGCAGCTCTCCAAAATGTGTCACTCTCCCAAGTGGGTCCCAGAGCCCTGCTTTCCACTCATCTGCAGAGCAGTCATGGCTGGGTTCAGGCTCTGCCCCTGGGACTGGGTGGGCAGTGCTGGGGAAATGGCTCCCCATGCTACAATCTGTGCTCATGTGGAACTGGTTTCCTTGGGCAAAGAGCACCTGTCAAGGATTCAGACGTCAAAGTTTGTCTGTGAGACCTTGGATGGGTATGTCATGTTCTCAGGGCCTCAGTCTCCCCACCTGCAAAATGAAGGAGTTGAAACTTGCTCCCTGTGGGCTTCCCAGGCCTGAGATGTGCGTCCATACCTCCCCGCTCAGAGGCCTGGCTCCAAGCAGGACTCTGGGAGGCAGGCAGCAGGAGGACTGGGGAGGTCGCTGCTGCCTCCCACACCCTAGTGCCTCTGCCCCTGAGACCAGAAGCAGGGATGCAGGCAGGACTCCAGCTCTGAGGTTAGCAATGGCTCTGAATCCTGCAGACTCTGTTCCTGGGGAACCTTCTGCCAGGGTCACCAATTCTCTCCTGCTTCCTTTAGCAGCCTGAAGCTGGAAGGAAGTTAGTGGAAAGTTCTGCTCCTGACCTAATGGGTAACTTCAGGCAGGCCCTTCACCTCCCTGGGCCTCTGTGTCCCCAGCTCTGACCCTCCTGGTGTCTAGGAAAGGCTGCCTCAGTGGGTCTCAAGGCAGCAACAGGGTTGCCATGGTGACAGGCCAACCAGGTCCTGCTCCCAGAGGCATCTGCTGGGGTTGCAGTGTGCACCAGGTAGGGCGATGGTGCCTCAGCAGGGCCGTTTATCGGGAGAAAGACTGCCACAGTGGCCTGCAGAGGGAGTGTGCTTCACCCACAGGAGCAGGCCCGGGTCGGGTTGCAAGTCTGGTTAATGCCTCCGTGCATTAGGCCTGTCGCCCGTTGACAGGATTTTTTGTTTAATTGGAGGCATAAGAAAGCAATAACATCTGTCGGCATGAGGAGAGCTGCAGGAGCACGGCAGGGAGAGCTCTTAGCAAGGCGGAGCGGGGAGTCTGTGGACTGGGCCCTGCCACTCTGGCTGGGTATCCCTGGGCAGGTCTCTTTTCTGTGGTCTCCAGTCTGAGCTCCAGCTCTTTTCTGTGGGCTCCAGCAGCTGGAGTTGGACGTATAGCTAGCTGACTCGAAGTGTGGTCCAAAGAGCATCTCATCAGAATTTCTCAGAGAACTTACCGAGTGCAGATTCCCAGGCCCAGCCCAGCTCCTCTGACCCAGAATCTCTGAAGAAAGAGGCTCATGAATCTGCTACCACGTCCTGAGCGTGTCTCGGCAGGACCTGCATCGAGGAGTGAGAACTGGCCCTGCCATTTCCAAGCATTCAGCACAGGGTCTGGATCACAGGAAGTGTTAGCTGTTCCTAGGAGCAGAAAGTCAAAAGAATACGCACCAAAATGTTCATGGTGCGTATTTTTTCCTTTTTTATTTATGAGCACTTGCTGATTTTCTACAGTGAACATGTATAGCAGTGCAATTGACAGAAATAATTGTGGGGAAAAATGAGATGGCTCTACGGTTTGGATGATAGCCTTGGTAGAGGCTCATGTAATATGTATTTAAATTGTTTTAATTGTAGGCCAGGTGCAGTGGCTCACGTCTGTAATCCCAACACTTTGAGAGGCCAGGGTGAGCAGATCACTTGAGCCCAGGAGTTTTCAGATCAGCCTGGGCAACATGGTAAAACCTGTCTCTACAAAAAACAAATGGAAAAATTAGTCAGGCATGGTGGTGTGTGCCTGTGGTCCCAGCTACTCAGGAGGCTGAAGTGGGAATATCCCTTGAGCCTGGTAGGCAAGGCTGTAGTGAGTCAAGATCGTGCCACTGCACTCCAGCCTGGGTGACAGAGTGAGACTCTATCTCAAAAAATAATGAAAATAAAAATAAAATGCGGTTTTAATTGTACAACTTTCAGACTATGACAATATTGCAGGCTTACTAAAACAAGTAAAACAATAAAGCATAAATGTGTGCACAGGCCAAGTTCTGATCTCACCCCCAACCCATCCCTACCCCTGAAGTGACCATTGTTAACAGTCCAATGGGGATTATTCCACACCATTTCTCTTGCTCACACTCAAGATTGACATCTTCTTGTATGGTCAGTTTGGGCCTTGTTATTGCTGCTGTTTTTACTGAAATCAAATCAGCTTGTACACTCTTCTGCAACTTGTTTTTCTTTCTTGACAATATATCATGAACAACCCTAGAGAGAAAACAAACTCTATCTCATTTCTTTTTTGACTTAATAAATATTTGATTTTCATGGTCTGGGCATGGTGGCTCATGCCTGTAATCCCAACACTTTGGGAAGCTGAGGTCAGTGGATCACCTAAGGTCAGGAGCTCAAGACCAGCCTGGCCAAAATACAAAACTCTACTAAAAATACAAAACTTAACCAGGCATGGTGCACATGCCTGTAGTACCAGCTACTCGGGAGGCTGAGATGGGAGGATTGCTTCAACCCAGGAGGCAGAGGTTGCAGTGAGCTGAGATCATGCCACTGCACTCCAGCCTGGGTGACAGAGTGAGACTCTGTCTCAAAAAAAAAAAAAAAAAAAAA
This sequence comes from Piliocolobus tephrosceles, assembly GCF_002776525.5. NCBI lineage: Eukaryota > Metazoa > Chordata > Mammalia > Primates > Cercopithecidae > Piliocolobus > Piliocolobus tephrosceles. Next base: position 136,173,419 of record NC_045437.1, read on the forward strand.
AAAATTTTCTTTCTTGCCTCTACAAATGGAAATAAATGAAAATAAAACCTACTCAGTAACTTCAGCATTCCAGTTTGGAACTTTGAGCTAGATCATTCCATACTTATCCACCTCCAACACACATGCACGCGTACACACATATACGTACCCATGCCTGCAGGCATATACGCACATACATACACATGTGCCTCCTTTCCTCTCCTTGCATTGTTGGTGAACATGAAGTGTCACCCCATGAACCCTTACCTCTGGTCAAGAGCAAGGCATGGGTCTCAGTCACCTTAGATCCTCTTGGCTGCACAGGGCTCAACTCACACTATGAGCTCAGACCCTGCTTTCTAAATAAGCATCTAAAACCATGAACCGTCAAAGGCAGAAGTGTCCCCAGAACCAATCCCATCTCAGGACCTGGAGGTGAATTTTGTGGTGTGAGAGAAGGGTGGCTTTCATTCCTTTTTTTCTGAGATGGAGTCTCGCTCAGTTGCCCGGGCTGGAGGGCAGTGGTGGCCTCTCGGCTCACTGCAACCTCCAACTCCTGGATTCAAACAATTCTCCTGCCTCAGCCTCCGAAATAACTGGGATTACAGGCGCATGCCACCACGCCTGGCTAATTTTTGTATTTTTGGTAGAGACAGGGTTTCGCCATATCGGCCAGCCTGGTCAGCTTTCACTTTCACACAGCAACCACTTCAACCAGCGCCTCCGACCCAGAGTTGCAAACTGAGACCACATTCAGCCACATATGGGTTTAGTTTGGTCAAATCAGCATTAAAAAAATGTGTTTTAAGTTAAAACATTTGAAAACTGGGAGTTTGATATAATAATCTAGATTCCTGACTTTTCCTGAAAACTCACAGGATTTGGCAGCTCTGAGTCCACATTTCCAAATGGCCACAACTGGCTGTGGCTGAGCACTGCCTTCCAGCTTGACCCACTCCAGTCAATTACAGCACCCGCCTGGCCTCTGTAGGCCTGCCCCCAATGATGTGGAAGCAGGCCCTTGGGGGGAATCTCTTGTGGGCCACCTGGAGGAAAGACAGACAGAGAGCACGGGACAGTCCTTGCCATGGGCTTCCTCTGGCTACTTCATTGGCTGAAATATGTTCCAAGCTACCCTTGTGTGACAAGAAGTAACACAACAATAATGAATAACAACTACATTTTATTGAGTACTTACTATATGCTGGGCACCAAGCTAAGCAATTTACTTTCAAGACCTCCTTTAATCCTTTCAACAATCCTGTTTAGGCACTATTTAATCCTTTCAACAATCCTGTTTAGGCACTATTGTCTCCATTGAGCTGATTAAGAAACTGAGGCCCAGAGAACTTAGGTAACTTGCCCAGTTGACATCACTAGCAAGTGATGGAGCCTGGATTCCAACCAAATTCTAAAAGAATTTTAGAAAGCTCAGGTACTTAGCTTTCTAGGCTCACTGCCTCAGGGAGTAATGGCGATCTGCTCATAGGCATATTAACCTAACATAGAGCAGGGAGTGGAGAGCTGTGGGCCATAGCAGCTTGCTCTGCCCACTTGGAGATAGCACACTGGAGTGGTTAAAAGCACAGCTTTGGTATTAGGCAGACCTGTGCTCACAGCCCAACTCCTAGTAATACCATTTACTAGCTGTGCTACCTAAGGCAAGTGACTAAACCTCTCTGAGGCACAGCTTCCTCTTCTGAGAAATGGAAGGGATAATAACCCTGTTGCTTAGGGCAATTGGAGGGTTGAGCTATTGCATTTAAATCGTATATCTGTACAGTTCTTTGGTGGCAGCCATCAGAAACAGTTTGGCTACAAGATCAGCAAAAAGGGATATTGTCGGAGAGCAAGATGTGGAACACACAGAGAATCCCAAGAAAAACTGAAAGAACCAGGGATGCTCCAGGAATCAAGACAACAGGAATAAGGAACAATCCTGTTGGGAGCTACCACCAGAACTGTAAGGTTTCAACCTCTTTTTCCTCGTATCTTTGACGCAGTTTCCTGGGAGATCGGCCTCTCTTGGGTCACATTCCCACCTAGGTTATGTCTCTGGAAGCAGAGTTTGAGGCAAGGATTCTCATGCAATATTCTGTTGAGAATGCTGTCAGGGGAAGAAGAGGTAGTGGAGCAGGACTGGGCAAAGGAAGAAGAAGCTGGTCAAGATGTGGTTTTAGGGGGAATCTAGTCTTTCAGCCTGATACTGGGGGAGCATGAATTGTACCGTGGAATTTGTCCCACCTAGAGGCAAGGGGGCTGGGTTTACTCCACATTAGTTAGTCATTGACCCCAGGCCACTCCCGGGGAAGAGGAGTAACCTTTCAGGTAGCCCCAGGTAAATCACCTCAGGAAGTCTCCAAGGAAGGAGGCAGCTGTGATCCATTAGCATCCAACATTTGCAGCATAAAGTGTGTCTGGGCAGGCCACCAAAGCCATCTACTACACTATCCATTACTGAGTGTCCCAGCCAGCCACACAAAATGAAGGAGAGGTAATCATCTAGAAAGAAATCAGGGTGTTATTTGCAGAAGAGGAAGAGATGGATACAGAGAGCTGGAAAAAAAGCAAATATTCACTACAAATGATTAGCCCTGAGCCTGCCCTGTGTACAGCAAACATTAAATTAATGGTGGCTATTGTAAGTGTAACAAGATATTAAAATTGAAATGTCCAGCTGAGAGGTCAACATAGAAGAGATGCCATATTCCAGAGTAAAGAGCAAGACCATGGCAGAAAATTTACAAAGTAGACAAAGATTGGCTGCTCTCAACCCCTTATGGTATTGTGTGTGGGTTTTAAAGGGTTGAAAGTAGTTGGGGATGAGGGAGAAATATTTGTTTTTGTTTTGTTTTGCTTGAGACAGAGTCTCACTCTGTCACCCAGGCTGGAGTGCAATGGCACGATCTCGGCTCACTGCAACCTCTGCCTCCTGGGTTCAAGCAATTCTCCTGCATCAGCCTCCTGAGTGGCTGGGATTACAGGCACATGCCACCATGCCCGGCTAATTTTTTTTTTTTTGTATCTTTAGTAGAGACGGAATTTCACCATGTTGGCCAGGCTGGTCTTGAACTCCTGACCTCAGGTGATCTGCCTGCCTCAGCCTCTCAAAGTGCTGGGATTACAAGCATGAGCCACTGCCCCCAGCTGAGGGAGAAATATCTGAAGGAGCAGTTGATGTGCTGTGAGTCCCACCTTCTCTCAAAAGCAAGCAATGGAGGATATGTCCCCCTTCATCTCAAGAAAGGAGAACAATGTTTTAAAGTGACCACTCAGAGCTCTGCTACGGTTCAAATGTATGTGTTCCCCCAAAATTCGTATGTTGGAGCTTAAGCCCCAAGGTGATCGTCTTATGAGGTAGGGCCTGTAGGAGGTGATTAGTAGAGATCAGTGCCTTATAAAAAGTCTGGAGGGAACTAGCTAGTAGCTTTCTGCCCATCTGCTTTCCACCATGTGAGGACACAGTATTTGTCCCCTCTGGAGGAAGCAGCAACAAGGTGCCACCTTAGAAGCAGAGACCAGGCCACTACCAGGCATTGAACCTGCTGTTGCCTCGATCTTGGACTTCCAGCCTCCAGAACCGTGACAAAGAAATGTCTGTTCTTTACAAATTACTCAGTCTCAGGTATTTTGTTATAGCAGCAGAAACAGCCTAAGATAAACTCAAGGTGTGTCTCCTGTGTTTTGGTGGACACAACAGGTTGCTATTTGACCCTGCCTGTTCCTTATAGAGGGCAGCCTTTGTGCTGGTCAGCTGCTGTGACAATGACGCAGAGGTGAAGTGGCTGCACCGGTGCTCACCCCCAGAGCTTACTAGAGCCAGAGCTTTGGATTTCTTGTGAACTCATGTGGGACAGCTAGAGAGGGTGCCAGCAGGGGGTTATCTTAGGGTTTGTCCACAAGGGACTCCTGGAGGGGCAAGCAGACAGCCAAAAGGAGCTGGAGGTCTTGCTAGACAGATGCCTAGGGGCTAAGGAAGGAGAAAACCACCAGCCAGAGTAGAAATATATTCACCTTGCAAAGGACCTGCAAGTGAGCAGCTTCTCTAACTCTTCTCTCCTTCCAGAGCTCCAAAGCTAGAGAATCAGAGATCAAGGCTGTCAGATTCTTCAGGGAACGATGCATGCAGGGGAAGGAGCCTAGCGTGCCTCTCCCTGACAGGCTTCATAACTTACTGCAAAAAGTTCAAGCTGGGGAGTCAAGGGTTAGCAGGGAGAAGGCTCAACTTCAAGTCAAGCTGGAAGGTTTGATAATTTGGGCAGTGGGATGAACTAAGACTATAGTTAGGAAGTGATTGTAGGACTTTTTATTACCTAAAGTGACCAGGAAACTGATGACTCTGCCCACATTTGTGTACATGGGCAGGATAACTACACTCATAGGATGTACAAAAAGAGAAAAAAGAGGCAAAATTCAAGTTTCTTTCACATTATAGCCTATATATTCTGTGTGTTGAAATAATGGCTATTTGAGGAAAGACAGTTGGAACCACATTTTAAATATATGACCTCAGCAGATTGGGGCCTGAGTGAGTGCTAGGCCTGAAGGTCTCTTAGGAAAACTAGGCCCGGTCATTTTGGGATTTAGTGAGCCTGAGCCCAAGGTCACACTGTGTTATGAGACTTAGACTCCAGCTTGGGCCCAACAGTCCTAAATCTGCATAATGCCACCTCTAAAGGGTTTAGTGCATTTGACACATGTCACACTCCCCAGGCGAGAGAAGGGGAGGTGTCTGCCCAGGAAAATGATGTATTCAAGGTCTCCAGGTTGGATCGAAGGGGTTTTCTGGCTCCCTGGGCTCCTGAACCTGGATTCTCTCATTCTGACTGTGACATGATGGCCCCCAGTGTGGCTGCTGTGATGTAATAGGCTGTGAAGGAGGCCTGTGGATTTCTCACAGCTGGGGCAGGGTGCTGGGGATGACACATCAGGCTTCCCAAGGATGGTCACAAAGTGTATAAATGAAGTGAGAATCTCATTCTGGAACCAGTGAACTATCCAGAGCTGGAAGGGTCCTTAGAGATGTCCAGTCTCTTTACCACATTTTACAGGCAGGGAAACTGTGGCGCACGTAGGGCCTGGACACACAGGAACTCAGTCTAGGCTCAGGCATGAGCAGATTTTAGCCCTGGCCCTTCCTCTGGAAGTGCATTTAGGAGATGCCTTTGGGGCAGCAGGAAAGGTTCTCATCAAGGAACCAAGGAAGGACAGTTTAGGGGGGCACAGCACAGGGTTAAAGATAGGCATTGTTCTCTTTGACTTTCACAGTAGGGTGTGTGCTGGCCAGATAAGGCCCTCAGGAAGGTGGCTGAGGACCTGTAATGAAGAAGGTTGGCTTCCATGCTGAGGAGTCCCACATCACTTTGCAGGCAAAGGAAAGTCCTCAGAAGGGGCAGGGTGACAGGGAGATGTAATAATAACAGCAAGTATTTGATGAGTGTTTATACTATGCTAGACACTGTTTTAGGCCCTTTGTTTTAATTTTTATTATTTTTATTTTTAGAGAGATGGTTTTGCTTTGTCACTCAGGCTGGGAGTGCAGTGTTCTGATCATGACTCACTGCAACCTTGACCTCCTAAGCTCAAGTGATCCTCCCACCTCAGCCTCCCCAGTAGTTGGGACTATAGCCAGACTATGTCTGGCTAATTTTAAATTTTTTTTGTAGACACAGGGTCTTGCTATGTTGCCCAGGCTGGTCTCAAAACTCCTGATCTCAAGCAATCCTTCCACCTTGGCCTCCCAAAGTGCTGGGATTACAGGCATGAGCCACTGTGCCCGGCCCTATGAACACTTTAATATGTATTATCTCAATTAATCTTCACTCAAGCCTGTGAAGTGGGTTCTGATCTTAAACACCCGTTTAACAGATGACTGAGGCAGAGAGAGAGGTGAAATCATTTGCCTAAGGTTGCCCGTTGGTTGGAGTCAGGATTCCAGCCCCAAAGTCTGCCTCAAGAGCCCACCACCCTAAAGCTCTGCCCCGCCACCTGTGAATGTTGTAGGAGGAGCACCCCGGTGGTCAGAGGTGCACCATTGCAGATGGAAATCTGGGGCAGGAAGAATGGCTAGAAGCCTGTGGAGTCTCCTCCGGTAACCAAGGCAGAACTACGGCCAATGAGGACCACAGAGAGTTTGCCAGGGTTTCCTGGATTGGAAAAATGACACAATCAAAGAATCCGCTCATTTAACGCCTTACGTTTATAAGTGAGGACATCGACACTCAGAAAAGCAAGATGAATTGTACCCAGTGACAAGCTGCTTGTCCAGGCTTGAATCCTGACGACAGGACTCCAGGGATGGGAATTGATTTTAAAATATTAATATGTTAGGCTGGGGGGTGGTGGTTCATGCCTGTAATCCCAGCAGTTTGGGAAGCCGAGGTGGGTGGATCACTTGAGCTTGGGAGTTTGAGACAGTCTGGGCAACATTATGAAATCTCACCTCTACCAAAAATACAAAAAAAATTAGTCAGGTATGGTGGTGCATGCCTGTGGCCCCAGCTGTTTGGGAGGCTGAGGTTGGAGAATCACCTGAGCCTGGGAGGCAGAGGTTGCAGTGAGCCGAGATTGTGCCATGGCACTCCAGCCTGGGTGACAGAATGAAACCCGGTCTCAAAAAAAAAAAAAGTTAACAATACTTTCTGGGGACAATGTGATATTCTGTTTTTTCTTTTTTAAAAAAAGCCTTTAAGGCAGTGCATTGTTGTGTATCTACAATGCTAGCTACTTGCGGGGACTGAGGCAGGAGGATTGCTTGAGTCCAAGAGTTCAAGTCTGGCCTGGGTAACGTAACAAGATCCTCTCTCTTTGAAAAAAATAAAAAGGTGTTTAAAGTGAGCATATCTTTTGGTACTATTAGGAATTTGCCCTAAAGAATATGTATGCGAAAACATGTAATATATATTATTAATAATAATTTAATAAAAATTCCCAGCAATAAGGGGATTAGTCAAGTGAATTATGATGTATCTGTTTGAAAAATACTATACAAACTTTAGAAAAAGAGATTATGTTATAGGTTAGGAGGTCTTAACCTGTGATACAGCAATGGGTCTCAGGGGACAGAACCTCCTAAAATTGTGAAAGGTGGATTTGTATGGAAGTGGATCTATAGCTGACTTAAGATTTTCAAAGGGCTCTGTGACCAAAATAGGCTAAAAACTACTATTAGAGAAGAATATTGAAAAAACCTTATATTTTAAAAGGTACATGAAAGAGTATCAACAATTATCAATTCATGGCCAATCTTGTTTATTCTACTCCCACCCAATTCCCTTACCTGTATTATTTTGAAGGGAATCCCAGATATCATTTTACTTAGAAACAGCTCAGAATATATCTCTAAAATGGCCTTTTTTTTTTTTTTTTTTGACATTGAGAACTATTTTAATGCAGCTATGAAAAGGGAAGAAAGTGTCCAGCTCTTAATTTCGGCCGGGCGCGGTGGCTCAAGCCTGTAATCCCAGCACTTTGGGAGGCTGAGACGGGCGGATCACGAGGTCAGGAGATCGAGACCATCATGGCTAACATGGTGAAACCCCGTCTCTACTAAAAATACAAAAAAAAAAAAAAAAAAACTAGCCGGGCAAGGTGGCGGGCGCCTGTAGTCCCAGCTACTCTGGAGGCTGAGACAGGAGAATGGCGTAAACCCAGGAGGCGGAGCTTGCAGTGAGCTGAGATCCGGCCACTGCACTCCAGCCTGGGCGACAGAGCAAGACTCCGTCTCAAAAAAAAAAAAGAAAAGAAAAGGGAAAAAAGTGTCCAGCTCTTAATTTCTTAGATATTGAAGAGGACGTAGTCATTTCATTTATCAAATATAAGGAAAATTATTCACCATTTTGAAGCTCATCCTAGACTATGAAAATCATGTTCACTGCAGAGCAATTGCTTCTGTCATTACCTGAAGGTGTCAGTATCTATCTTCCTTGTCATAGGATGCATCTGTCAAAAAGCCTTGACTCCTTTCCCTCACATCTGTAATCATCATGAATCTTTTAGTTCACTTCCAGACGCATATTTTGTGTTTTCTAAAGCATCTGACACTCTCTTCCTTTCTGGCCCTCTTATCCATATGTCTAAAAACAGGAACGTTGTTGAGATGCACCCTTTTCGGTTAATAGATATATTCCTAAGGAGTTTTTAATTGCTTAAGCTTGTCTTTCAGGAATAATCATCACTTTAACTTTTCCTTAGATAATATATTTTGAATTGTTAGAATAATTTTGTTGCCTTTCTCTGAGATCTAGTGTGTTTCTCCTCATTATTTAAAAATGCTAAAACTTATATCTCACTTTTTCTCTAACACTGATTTAATACCTAAGAAGGCAGAAGCAACATTCATCCTGATTATATATGTGAATTTAAGTATTAGCTTTCTTGTAATAACAACCTTTTATTACTATTCTAGAGACTACACTACTGACAGTGTAGGCCAACTACCAGCCTGATATCAAAGTATGACATTATGAAGTCAGTAGGGTAAAACATCTGTAGGGAAAATCCAGTGAAGAACCAGAGTATTTGGTTGTTATGTCTGTTTAATGAAGGGAATAGGTTTTGTAATCTCTCATTTTAGAAATTATATAACTGACTATTATGGTTTAATTAAGATTAGTAACGTCTCATGACCACTAACTGCTGAAAGCTCTGAAAAGGGGTTTGTTTTATTAAAATGTACATTTGAGGGAGATTCACTCCCCTATCTTATGAGTAAAAAAAAGACCTCACTAGGTGACCTAAATGACACTTAGTGGAGAAAAGTTGCCATGTTTGGACAGAGATAAATGCTATTCACGTTGTATGGTTTTAATATACTACTACATTCTAGAACGTAAAAGAATGAATTTAAACTTTACAATTGACATCAGTATGTTGAATATGTAAATTTTTATAGGAGAATATATTACATTTTGCTGAAATTAGAACAAAGTAAAGAGAAAGGGCAAGAAAGCAACATTGCTGATCTCTCTAGTATGAAAGATTTGGAGGGAGTGTGGCAATATATATAAATGAAAAAATGTAATTGTGTTCATCATATTTAGAAATAGAATCTATGGCCAGGCGCAGTGTCTCTCGCCTGTAATCCCAGCACTTTGGGAGGCCAAAGCGGGTGTTTCACCTGAGGTCAGGAGTTCAAGACCAGTCTGACCAACATGGAGAAACCCCCTCTTTACTAAAAATACAAAATAACCAGGCATGGTGGCGCATGCCTGTAATCCCAGCTATGCGAGAGGCTGAGGCAGGAGAATAGATTGAACCTGGGAGGCGGAAGTTGTGGTGAGCTGCGATCGTGCCACTGCACTCCAGCCTGGGCTCCGTCTCAAAAAAAGAATATACTAAAGAACTGTGATATAAACGTACTCTGTTAATGTAAAAAATAAAGCAAGTGTAATTCTTTTAGAATATGAAATTTGAACAATCTCTGCTGAGCAGTTCCCAGATTAAGTACAAGGAATGTTTATTCATTTTCTGCCATATACTGTATGCTAAAATGATAAATACTTAGGATATATGGTAATGTCTTTCACATTTTTATAACATAACTCACTACATGCCATTCTTGTAGCTACCCACTCTTAGAAACTTTGTTGCCTAATAATGAGGAAGTGGCTTTCATTTCTTCTGTTTGGCAATGTATGTCTATATTTGGAGCATGACATTGGCTATGTATTGCTATTGCCTGCTGAAGTTTCTCTTTCTTGGCTCTTCTACAGTAGCAAATTGTTCTCTTTTCCGTGAAGCTACTGAGAAAATAGTTTATTTCCATTTTTCCCTCCCCGAAGTCTTCCGCAATATGATCAGGTTCTTCCCCAGCTTCGTGTGCAGCTACTTTCAGTCTTGCCTGTAGGGCACTTGTACTACAGCTCTCACAAGTTCACACTGCCTTTGCATCTTCTTTTCGAAAGCAGACTTCATTTAAGTAATTCATACTTACCTAAGACAGATTGCCTTTTGGTTCCCAAGCTGGGATCCAAAAGGAGATTTTTTTTCTCGCTAGTTCCTCAGTACTTTTTACTAAGTCATCTTTGTCAGTAATAATTTGTTTTAGTTGAGGCAAAGTCAAAAACTGTCTACTAATACCTCCTCTTGTTCATTCATATCTGTGAGTTGTGACACACTTAGTTCTGAGAGTTCTAGAAATGCATCAGGGACATCTGGCATCTTGTAACCAAAACCATTTTGGCTTGTCAATATTGAAGCATCTGCTGTGGAAACGGGTAATGGCAGATTTGAAAGGATGCCAACCGAAGGAGCGGCAGGCTTGGCTGTGGTATGACTTGTTGTTGAAGAAGAAGCAGTGTTAGCAACAGATAAAGAAGTGATACTCCTGTTTGCTTCTTCTGGGGGATATGGAGAAAGAAATGGAAAACCTTGAGAAGCACAAGGAGGCTTGTGCTTGGGTTACTTGGGTTACTGGATAGGTAAGGAAATGCTGCTGCAGTCAGTAGGAACTAAAACTGGAGGATTCTTCCAAAACTCATCCAACAGACTCTGAATAATTTTTCCAATATTTGATTGCATTGTAAAATTGTTCACTAATGGAGAGGTAAGGTACACTCCTTGTTCATTCATTAAGTGATGTCGTATTGGTGGATAAACACTGATCACTGGTTTTTCCTGAGGAAATTGTGGAAGAAGCAATATATGTTAATTGTCAGGTTGTTTATGGTGAATGGCAATCTGTATTCCACATCTTTCTTTATTTTAGCTATACTGGAGTGTGAGTTCCGGAGGGACTCAATCAGGCGTTGCTTCTGCTGCTGGAGGCTGGTAAGGCCACCAGGAACCCGGCTGCAGAGGAGGAGGCGCTCGTGGTCAGCGGAAAGAGCCAGCTCATCCTCCTCCGTCCCCGGGCCGAGGCTCTGGAAGGCTCTGGCCTGCTTCTCCCAGCGGCTCAGCCCAGCGGTTCTGCGACAGAGGAGCGGGCTGGGACTTCCGTGGCCCAAGCGTTGAGGACCGCGTCTTTTCGAAGCCAGGCCTGCCTGCGCTCCTCGGGTTCTGGGGGACATGCTATGAACGGCAGGCAGCTGGAGAGGGGAACCTGCTGCCCAGAACAGGCAGTCCCACCTTCACCGCCCAGATGCCCAAGCCGGCCAGTCAGGCAGCCTGACCGCCCAGCACTCCACCACCCGTGACGCCGTCTCTCAAAGGACTCTTAAAAAAGCAAGGGTACAATGTCATTATCACGCCTTTAGAAAACCTAACAATAATCAATAATTATCATCAAATATCTACGTAATATGAAGTAAATAACATTCATTGACAGACAGCCCCCCCCCTGAAAAAAAAAAAAAAAAAAAAAAGCCAGCCACCCATTGCTAAGTGAGAAAAGGAAAACAGAATAGATTCTGACCCCATTTTGGCAACATCTGCATCCTAATGTTAACAGTTATTTGGGGTTAGAAAGATTATGGGTGGTTTCTTCTTTCTCAAGTTCTCGTATTACTTTTTGAAAAATTTTTTTGAGAGAGAGTCTTACTCTGTCAACCAGGCTGGAGTGTAGTGGTGCGGTCACAGCTCACTGCAGACTCAGCCTCCTGGGCTCAAGCAATCCTCTTACCTCAGCCTCCCAAGTAGCTGGGACTACAAGGGCACACCACCACACCCAGCTTTTTATTATCATTATTATCATTATTATTTGTAAAGATGAGGCCTCCCTGTGTTGCCCAGGCTGGTCTCCAACTCCTGGGCCCAAGCAATTCTCTTGCCTCAGCCTCACAAAGTGCTAGGATTACAGACATGAGCCACCAGGCCCAGCCCATATTACTTTTTGAATTAAAAAAATAATACAAAGGGAAGAATAAGATGCTAGACTTCTTTTTCAAAGTTGAAATCCTCTGATTTAGGATCTAAGTATTAAGGGTTTATCCTATCCCATCTTGAAATGAAGAAGACAACTGCCCAGAGAAGTGAAGGGTTTTGGCCACAATCCCCGAGTCGGGGGAGGCTGTAAAGGAGAGAGGGGTATCCTGCTGGCTTCCCAGACTCTCGGAGGAAACAGAGACAGAGGTCCTGGGACACCTCTCAAGCTCTGGTCCCTGTTGTCCCACTACCTTCACCCTCTTACCTTCCCATCTTTATCAAGCGTCACACGTTTGGGGCACTTTGCTGCAGGAGTTGACAGACCAAACGAAACAGAGAGGGGAGGCAGATAACCAGAGCCCTTTCTTGCCACACCTAGTCCTGTTGGCTTGTCAGGTCTGGAGGAGAAGGCATCTTGTTTCCCCAACACATTCCAGAGTCATGTCCCCCGGTCTGCCTGGCCTCCAGGCCAGGTCCCCCCAGCCCCCAAGACTTTCATGGTTGAGACAAAAAAGGAATGAAAGACTTGACATTGTTACACTCCTCTCTCCAAAGTCCCAGTTTTGCTGTGTGCCCGTGGGCAAATCCCTCTCCTCTCTGGGACTGTTTCTGCACCTGGACAGGGAAGTGCCTGGGCTGGATAATTTCTGAGATATTCACCCTCCTTCCCCACCCAATTCTGATTTCATGCAGAGTTTCTGAATCTATCAGATGTAGGAAGGAGATCTACCACGCTTATAAATGTCAGCTCAGAATCTCATGGCTCATGCCTGTAATCCCAGCACTTTGGGAGGCCGAGGCAGGCAGATCACCTGAGGTTAGGAGTTGGAGACCAGCCTGGCCAACGTGGTAAAACTCCATCTCTACTGAAAAAAACAAAAATAGCCAGGCGTGGTAGCAGGCACCTGTAATCCCAGCTACTCGGAAAGCTGAGGCAGGAGAATCATTTGAACCTGGGAGATGGGGGTTGCAGTGAGCCGAGATTGGGCCATTCCACTTCAGCCTGGGCGACGGAGCGAGACTCCATTTCAAAAACAAAAAAACAAAACACAAACAAACAAAAAAACACCTCATGGCTGCCTCTGGCCATAGTGTGAAGGCCAGTCACAACTTTTCTGATGGAGAGGACAGGAGGTAGACATTTTACTTCAAGAGCCAGTACACTCACCACCTCCACACAAACTTGAAATAAAAGTTTCATGCAATAACATACCCTTTCTTCATAAGATGCACTCTGATAATTTTTATTTATATATATATATTTTTAGTTTCTGATTGAAATCCATTAAGATGCTTTCACGATCCACAAAACAGCCATCACTTGCACTTTGAAGAACACTGATTTATGCAGCTATGCCCCAATTTCTTAGCAAGGTAGTACCAGCTCAGACAAATACAAGTAAATATATATATATATGTATGTATATATATGTGATAAATACTAGTAAATATATATATTATATATATATGTGTGTGTGCATGTGTATGTGTAAATTATTTTTCCCAAACAAATTTCATATTTACTGTCTTGGCTTCTCAAACTTGAATGTGCATATGAGTCCCTTAGAATGTTTTTAAAATGCAGATACTGGTTCAATAGGTGTGAGATGGGGCCAAGATTCTGCATCTTTGACTAGTCGTCTAGGTGAAGCATCTCAGACATTCATTTCACTGGTCTGTTCTTACCGATGAAACCATTTTTTCTCATGTCTTTCCTTCTTTACTCTCTTCCTCTTTTTCCATCCTTTTGTAACTGTGTTTGGAGACTCAATGGGTTCAAGTTGCAGCTCTGTCCCCTACCAGCTGGGAAAGCTTGCACAAGTTATTTAAATTCTCTGTGCCTCAGTTACTTTACCTGCAAAATGGGGGTAATTACTGCACTTTCTCCTGAAGTACTTTCGGGGATTGAATGAGATGATCCCTGTAAATTACTTAATGCATTCATTCAACAAACATTTATTGAACATTAATTACCAAATAAATGCTGTTGTTGCCAGCACTTATTTCCTTGTCCTGGGCACTTTTCCTCAGTGACTATCTCCTTTCAAAGGACTTATATTTTAAGTTATATATTTAGTTTGAGTATAAATTTATTTTTTAATTATAAAAATTTTCATCATAAAAAGCAAAATGCAATATGACAATAAGTTTGGAAAATGTAGGCAAGACAAAAATATTATCCATAATCCTGCCACCCTAATATAACAACAATTGCTTTGGGCATCTTCTTTGTTTCCTACGCGCATTTTGACAGAGCTGTCACAGCCCATTGTGTTGAATTTTGTGTCCTGCTCTCTTACTTAACATTAGATCATATCCATTTTCTCCCAACAAGTTCACACTAAAAATACACATGGGAATAGGTGCAAAGTATGATTTCTGGAATCCAAGACTGGATGCAAACCTCAAATCATCCCAAAAAACTTGGCTGAGGTCTGACTCCGAGCAGTGATAGCACTGGCAGTAGGCACACGACTTGGGACCTTACAGATGACTTAGGTTCACACAAACCCGTAAAACACTGGGTCCCTGGGGAGTAACTTGGGGCACATAATGAGGGCGCACAAAGCAGAGAAAAGAAAGCATGGTCTTCCCTTATGAAGGAGGCAGCAAGAAACTTAACTAAAGTGGAGAATCTGTTTTGGTTCCATTTTGCTAAGTTGGGTGAGACTTTTTTTTTTTTTTAATTCCTGAAGCTGATAATTGAAAAAAAAAAAAATCAGCTGGTCAACGGTAAATCATGGTAGAATTAGCTTGGCAAACATAATTGTGCTCAATGTAAAATGGTCTCCTGGATTCCTTCCTTGCACAGAAAAGGAACATAAAAGAAAAATCTGGTGACATCTGAATAAGGTCTAAAGTTTAGTTTAATAGTAATGTATTAATGTTAGTATCTTAGTTATGATAAACACACCTTGTTTGTGTAAGAAGATGACCTTAGGAGAAACTGAAGGGTGACATTTATACAGGAACTTTCTGTATTATCTTTACAACTTTTCTCTATAGAGTTGTTACAAAATAAAAAGTTTATTGGAAATATATAGATTTGATGTAAATTATACCTCAATAAAGTCATTACCAAAAAATGTATTTACAATGATCAAGCACTGAGTATGTGTATTAAGCATCTATTACATCCCATCTCTCCTCCCAAAAGATTAGTGCTTCCACCAAATCTTCCTAAGCACCCACTGAGTGGCAGGGTATTATATGACTGACACCTGGGTGACCATGTTGCCGGTAGCATCTCCTCAGAATTGTTTGTATTCATTTATTCAACAAACATTTATTGAATGATTTCTTTGTGAAAGTACTGTGCTAGGTGCTGGGTATACATCAAAGAGTAGAACAGATTCGGCTCCTCTCTTTGTGGGGTTTATAACCTTATTGTGACAAGTCAAATAGATGTAACCTGATGAGCACCTGATGCTACTGTTAAAACTGATAAACATGAGCTCATGTAACAGAGAGGGTTTTTTTTTTTTTTTTTTTTTTTTGAGACAGTGCCTTACTCTGTCACGTGTGATCATAGCTCACTGCAGCCTTGACCTCCTGGGTTCAAGCTGTCCTCCTACCTCAGCCTCCCAAAGTGCTGGGATCTCAGGCTTGAGCACTGTGCCAACTGCAAAAATAATTCTTAGGATGTAGTGTTTGTGGTGAAGGAATGAAACAGAGCACATTGTTTGGGTGGTGGGTTCATATTCTTCCTTAATTATTATGGCGATTTATAATAACATATTTACAATAAACTATTGTGAATAAATACAATAAATAATAATAATATATAATAAAGAATTGTTATTGGCTGGGTGCCGTAGCTCACACCTGTAATCCGATCACTTTGGGAGGCTGAGGCAGGGGGATAGCCTGAGGTCAGGAGTTAGAGACCAGTCTGGCCAACATGGCGAAACCCTGTC
The DNA here is from genome assembly GCF_002776525.5 of Piliocolobus tephrosceles. NCBI lineage: Eukaryota > Metazoa > Chordata > Mammalia > Primates > Cercopithecidae > Piliocolobus > Piliocolobus tephrosceles. The sequence goes on from NC_045437.1 coordinate 136,189,117, forward strand.
TCTACTAAAAATACAAATATTAGCTGGGTGTGGTGGTGCGCACCTGTAATCCCAGTTACTCGGGTGGCTGAGACAGGGGAATTGCATGAACCCAGGAGGCGAAGGTTGCCATGAGCTGAGATCATGCCACTGTGCTCCAGCCTGGGTGACAGAGCAAGACTCCATCTCAAAAAAAAAAAAGTTATTTAGTGTAGTTAATTACTGTTGTGATATTGTTGGAGAATTTAAAACATTTTTAGCATTTTAATTACCCCCACCTTACACACACACACACACACACACACACACACACACACACCCCTTTAATTGTAGTGGTTGAAAGCAAGGACTTTAAAGTCAGGGAGACTTGGGTTTTTTTCCTTGTTTTTTTCTTTGCGACAGAGGGATACTCCGTCGCCCAGGCTGGAGTGCAGTGGCCGGATCTCAGCTCACTGCAAGCTCCGCCTCCCGGGTTCACACCATTCTCCTGCCTCAGCCTCCCGAGTAGCTGGGACTACAGGCGCCCGCCACCACGCCCGGCTAGTTTTTTGTATTTTTTAGTAGAGACGGGGTTTCACCGTGTTAACCAGGATGGTCTCAATCTCCTGACCTCGTGATCCACCCGTCTCGGCCTCCCAAAGTGCTGGGATTACAGGCTTGAGCCACCGCACCCGGCCTGAGACTTGGGTTTGAATCCTGTTTCTCCAATGTCCTAGTTGAGGAAACTTGAGCATTAACTCTATATCTGTAAAACAGCAGTAAAAGTGTTGCTGTGATGATTAAATGAGAAATGTGTGTAAAGTGTACCACACATAGGAAGACCTTAACCAGCAATCATTTTTTAGTGCCCTCCCTGTGAGGCAGGGTGAGAGGGAGGGAAGTGGTCTGCTTCAAGGTTTCGGGAAAGAATTACACATTTGTGAACTGAAAAAGCCCAACTATTTGGTTTCTGGTTCTGTCTGCAATTTTGCTGGAGCCTGAAAAAACTAACTCAGACCGTTCTGTTTGGTACAAGGTGCGGACTGCCTCACTCAGTTCCAACCCATGCTGATAGCTGGGCTGCCTCGGGCAAGGACAACCCTAAACTATTATCAGATAGAGCAGGCAGAAAACTGTCAGATCAAGTGACAAGACAAAGAGAAAAAACATATACATGTTTGAATGTCAGGCATCCAAGTGACAAATATATCTGAGTTTGTGCAATTATGTATTTTTTCTTAGAGCAGAGAATGAAAAATAGAGTATTAGGGCTGATGGCGACTTTAGAGGTCATCTAATCTCAGTGTCACTTAACAATTGTTTCTTTCATCAAATACTTTTGTAGACCCTACTATGTGCCAGATAGGTGCTGGGTGGTAGAGGTAGGATAGTGAAGATAGAGCTGCTCCTTCTAAGAATCCCTAGGCTTTGGCAGAGAAAACTGGAAAACTACAGCCCAGAAAATGTAAATAGCTTGTAAAGATCAAGGAAACATTTATTTCCTTTCTATGTTTTTCTATATTTTCTAATTTTTCCACAATAGACATGTATCATCTTTAACTATATATGTATATTAACTTGGTTAGAATCCCACAGCTAACAAGGAAACGAATTTTCTTTGATAAATAGATTACTCCTGAGTACCTACTATATCTATATAAATCGCATTCTCAGAGGCATGGTTCCTGCATCAGAATCTGCTACTGAGCTTTCTTGAAAATGCAGATCTCATGCTCACTCCTCACCTACAGGGGTTCCCTGCATTTGAAACATGTTCCCCAAAGGGATTGTGACACCCACTAAAGTTGGAGAACTAGCACCTATTAGGCTAATGGCAAAGAAAGCAGCAACGATTTAAAACTGGCCCCAGAAATTTAAATTAATGAATGAAGTTAATGAAAACAAACACATTTATCTTTTATTAGAGTAAAGCCAACTCCTACCTTTTTTCTCTCTAGTGCCACAGCTAATTGCATTCATTATGTGTTTTTAACAGGTGCTATAAATCAGTGTGCCCATGAGAGAGGAGAGCACTGAGAGCCTGGGGAGAGTGGTGAGGGGGAGGGCGCATTCTCCATCTCACAAAATGAAATGCAATACAAGCGGCATATTTCCGTGAAGCAAGCAGCCCAGAGCTCTTGTGGCTGAGCACTTCTCCCCTCCCACTTGCTTTCCAGGCCCCTCTCCCAGCCGTCCTGCTTGCTGTGGGTTGCATAACAGTCTTTTCCGGGCCCTACAAATCACAGCCCTGTCCTAATTCTTGAGCAGGCGCCCTTTACACTGCCCAGCCCCACAGCCCTCAGCATTTTGTAACCTCTCTTTTTTCCAGGTTATCATCATCTGTCAGATCTGAAGTTAAACAACAAAAAACATGTCAGTTGAATGGCTGGGAGAGACACTTGGCTGTTTATGAGAAATATTCCATTACAATCTGACGCAAAATGTTAGGATGCATCTGCCAGCACCCAGGCTCCATAGATCTCCACCAGGCTCAGAGAGGGTCCCTTCGGCAAGCAAGCTGATTAGTGTGTGGTTCCAACAATGTTTATCCTCTCTGGCTCTGTGGCAAACGCCCTTGGAAAAACCTGGATCCATTGATGCCTGGTCGACTGGCACATTCAGATTCATTCAATTAGAATACCCAGTTTGAGACGTAATGGGTTTTGGCGAGCTCCATAGACTGATTGGTTTTTATACACATGCACAGAAAGATTTGATTTCCTCTGTGGAATTTATGGCAGGGGAGAAGAGGTAATTACATTAATTTCTGGTCTGGTTTCTGGGGCTTTCCTTTCTGTTCTCTCTTCTCCTGCCACCTTTTTTTTTTTTTAATAGACTTTTTTGGGGCCTTGCTTGTATGGATGAAAATGAATTTAATAACCGCCAACAGTTGGTTTGAGTTTGAGGCTGGGTTCCACTATGACTTCTTGTTCTTTGAGTCATGCTCTGGGTGAGTTTTAGGAAGCTAATGAGGACAATCTCGTATCCTGTGGTGTGTGTGGGTGAGGTGTTGGGAGTGTCCATGTGGCTAGAGAGCAATGTTCACACTGGGAAGAGGTGCTCAAACCCAGGCTTTCTGGAAGGGAACTTGCTCTAATAGTTGATAATGAAGTGAAAACCAAAGTGTGCTCCCGTTTCTTCAGTCACCATTCATGACTCGCCACTTTTTTTCCTACTTTCTGTTTTTACTGTCGTTCACTTCTCTTTACACTTCTCCCTTCCAGGGCAAAATTCAGCTGCAGCACGGAAGTCATAAGGCAGAAAGAGGCTGAAATCCAGAAAGGTGCCGGTAAGACTGACCATGGTAATGAAGAGGATCGGGACAGTTTACCAAGTTTGCAGTGTACTAACTCCACTCCCATCTCCTTTCAATGATGAGGCTCTTCTATCCATTCTTGACTTTTTAACGAAGGACTTCCCTCATTAAACTGAACAGACAAAGGAGTCTCCTGAGGGATTTAGAAATTCAATGGAAAAAGCAAAAATACTCTCAGAGCACTTAACTTCTCTCCCAAAGGACCAGAGAGCCTGCCAATTCCCCAGCAATGCCAGAGCTAAGCATTTTCCCAGTGTCAACATTAAATCCTTTTTTTGTTTTTCTCTTTTAAAGTGTGTTTACAATTGACCATTATGGGAAAGATGATGGATGTGGCCTGGCCCCATTTAAAATAATAAGGCTAATAATGATACAGTTGTTTCATGCATACGGACTCTTTCTGAAAGCCTGTGAGCAGAAGGAAAGGGTTGAGGAGCCCAGTGTTTCACCTTAAGTGTAGCCAGCCACGGATCATCCCCACGACCCATTGCTAGTAACGCTTACACTCCGGCAGACTTCAGAGCCTCTTGGCACTCACATGCTCTTTTTGGAGAAAAGAGCACAGAAGTTTTGAATGAATCTCCAAACCCTGTCCCTGAGATGGCAGGTCTTAGGTGGACAAGCCTGGAGTGGACAGCTTGCATTGTACCCCATGCCAAAGAAGCGCATGATCCTTAAGACAGAAATATGGCTCAGTCCTATATTCCGGGAGAAAGTAGACTCAATGTTTGCTCATGGAGTGTCCCTGCGTCCAGCTCTGCTGGTCGTGTCCCTGGTGAAGACTCCCCACCTGGGTAGCCAGCAGCATCTGTCCTTGGATACACCATCCCAGCTCTAGCCTTTCCCCAGTCATCAGCTGGCTTTCACTGGCAGGAGGATCCAGGAGATAGGTAAAGTGGATTGATTCAGTCCTCGCTATGGAATTCAGATTAGACTGGGAAAGGAAAAAATTATCCTGATCAGGGATGCAACAGTCAGGCAGTGAAAATGACCTTCATGATACTGAGCTGAGATAAGCCTCTTGGCATGAAACAGCTCGGCAGGCAATTGATCAGTGGGCTAGGGATCCGCTACAAGCAGCCCGACCCGACCTGGGGAGGAACCGAGCACCAGGAAACTGACCAGTATGTGAGGAACAAAAAAATCTCCCAATATGCCGAAAACAGCCTGGTGCACAGCAAAACTCTGTTAACAGGCGGTCTGGAACTGAGTGCTGTGAAGTTGACCAGAATGAAATTGCCCTGAAAGCAACAGGACAGGGTAAAAGAAACCGGAATAAAATCCACCTGCCTGCTAGTGTGCAACTAACCACTGCGAGGGATGGGAGAAGGGAGGGCCTCGGAGGGCCGCAGGGTGGACCCGGAGGAGACGGGTCTCCTGGTGTTCTGGAGAACCTGACCGAGCTGCTTCGGGGATAGGGGAGGGGGGGGTGTCCAGTGCCTTTTGATTTACAATCTCTGCGCCCCAAGCGATCCCATAAATTTGGGGGCCGTTTTCACCAAAACCGTGAGTTACGATTTTTCAAATAAATACATTTTCCAATCAGACCGCGTTCTGTTTAGGTTGAACGCGTCCCGAAGCAGACATCTCTCTGTGCGGAAAATACACAGAGGAGGAAACGGAGCCGGGACGAAGCTCAGACGACATAAAAACTTATGTAAACACATTGTCATTTACGGGCTTCGGAAGAGAAGGAGAATGGGGGGAGGAAGACAGAAAAAGTGGGGGGAAATGTATACATGTTTAATTCTCCATTGAATCCTCAGGTCCCAGCCCAGAGGGAGGTTAGAAAATGTAATATTCTTTTTCCATAAGCTTGATTTATGTTACTCATTGGACAATGGGCAGCAGCAGGTTTACCTTAAATAGATTTTGTATTTTTGAGGCCTGTTATAGACCTGAGAATGAGCACAAATGCCTCCCTTCTCCCCAACACACACGCACAGCCACACACATATATGCACAGGCACTCTCTCTTAGTTTTTTCTTTAAGAAAGAGTGTGCAGGAGATAAACCAAAATGAACTATTTTAGCAGGGGAGGGCCGTCGATTTCTATCTGTGTGCCCTTGGGCAAGTCTCTCTCCATCCTCTAGGTCTGTGTTTTGCCAGTAATCAGAGGCTACCGTTGCGCAGAAAAGCATTAACACATAATTCTGTGCACAATGGCAAGAACCTCCTAGTCAAAAGGTAAAGAACGTCACTTCCTGCTTGGACCCTCTCTGGCCAGACCACCCTCGTCTCAGGAAAGAAGGTAATAAGGGGAGACAGAGACTGCTGTTCACCCCAGGTCCCCTCTGGAGATCTGGGCTCTAGACGCGCGTCTGCCACTCATTGACTGTGTGCCCTTAGAAAAGTTCCTTCCCCTCTCTGGGCTCGTTTCCCGTCTGCAAACAGAACCTTGGAGCTCCCAGGAGCAATCCACTCCGTGCCTATCTCTTCCCTGCCCCGACTGTCCCCCATCCCGGGGAGCAGGCTGGGCCAGATTGGAAAGTCCTAGGTCCTCTTTAGATATGGCAGAGAAATGTTTAAGGGATTTGCGCGCTCAAACTGCGGGATAAATGGTCCGCGGGCTGATTTATGGCACGTTACTGCGCGACGCGATTCCCCAAGACAGCGAGAATATTTTACACCGCGCTAATATAAACAGGCGGCCGGCCGGGTCCTTTTTATGGAGTTCCTGTAATTACCCGGGCCCTGACAGGTCCTTGATTTACTGCCCTATTTAGATAAGGGGTCCAGTGCGGGGATTGCCCGTGGCGTCAAGGTCACGGGACTGCGGCGGGAGAAGGTTTTGCGGTAGGCGCCGCGGCCTGGGCTCCTAGAAGCCTGCCAGTCCGGGGGCGCGGATAGGGGTGAGGGTAGGACAGGGGCGAGGGCAAGAGCGAGACCCCACCACTGCAGAACGCCCAGGCTTGAGGTACATTCGCATCGCCCGGGTACAGCTGTCCCACTGTTATGGATAGGGGAACTGAGTACCATAGGTGGCAAGGCTGCACCCCCTACCAAGTCATTTAGGGTGGGACAAGGGGGTGGAGGGTGGAATCTGGAACTGGGATTCGGGTCTCTGGCAACATAATTCCTACACCTGGCGATGTCTCTGTTTCTCCAGCCTTATGATGACTGGGTTGTGTAGGGTCAGTAGGGAAGGGGAAGGACCCTAAGGCAGTCAGCAGCAGCTGGGCCAGGTCAGAACAGAGCCCTGCAAGGAGGATTCAGTGTTGTGGTCTCTTCTCCCCATCCAGAGCTTTGTAGTCATGTGGCGGCATGTAATTCCATTTCCGCCCCTATGAAATTAATATTCCTACAAACAGAGCCACCATTTATCCAGGTTGACCGTCACTGTGCTAAGAGCCTCGCCTTGCGCTTACTCTTAAGCCAGCCCTCTACAGAGGTTATTATTATCCTCTAATTTACAGAAGAGAAAACTGAGGCAAAGAAGCTTCACACAGGGAGGAGTGATGTGTCCAGTTTTAACCCAGATGGGCCCAATTCCACAGCAAGGCGGAATGTGCTTTATGTGCATAAGCCCTCTACTTTGTAAAGCAGTGTATAGAAGAGTTCCTGCCGGGTCTCCCTACCACAACTGGGGGAAGAACGGAGAAGCCTGCATTTGAAAGTGCTAAAAAGGCCAATCCCCCTGAAGGCACTCTTTAGGTGAGCAAGGTGGGTTAAGAGGAGGCTACAGGGGCAGTGTGGGACTAGGACCCTGGGAGTGCTAGTCCTTGGTCTGTTGAGGTAGGCTAGAGGAAAGCAGAGTCCTTCTGTAGGGATCCCTGAGCTGAGCACTAAGTCCCAAGAGGAACCAGGGCAGGATCCCTGCAATAGTGGGGAGCTGGGAATCCCAGAATTCCAGACTATCAATCCTATTCCCTTCTTCTGCAAATGGGGAAACTGAAGCTCAGAACTGGAAGAAACAAAAAGGTGCTAGCTAGGGAAAGCCAGAACTCTTGCCTGTCACATCTCTTGCCTGTCAGCCTAAAGCAATTTTAGCCAAAATCCTAGGTCTCAGACCTCCTCTTATAATATAGCCTGGGGCAGAGATAGAGAACAACCTTACAAGGTCCCCACCATCCCGGGAGTTCTACTGCTCTCCACGGACCGGAGTAAAGCATTTTGGGGACTCCGAGAAGGCAGTCTAGAGCCTAGTCGTACTGCAGTCTCCCTTGAGGTCATCCTGCTGGGGGCTGCCCAGTCCCGAGCCTCAGGAGGTCCCTTAGGGCTGAGTTTCTGGTGGGGGTACCGCTTGAAAAATGACACTGAATCCCTTCTCTAGGTTGGGGAACAGTGCTTTCCAAGTCACTGGCAACTGGATACACCCTGCTCTTTAAGACCCATGGGGGGCTGCCGAGTGGTCTCAGGGGCCCTCAAGGGGTGTCATGGGACTGGGACTCCTCACCCAGTACTGATAATGCATTCCCCAGCACGCTAACCAGGCCAGATATATGGGGGGTGTATACAACCTTGAGTGATCTGTGTAATATCATGAAAGCAACTAGGACTCATATGGGCAGGCGCTTGGGCCACACATTTGTATGTGTGTTATGTGTGAGCATGTGAGAATCTCTATTTGTGAGCACCTGTGCATGTGTGGTAGAAATTGTGACTGTGTACTTGTGCACTGAAGGCTTAGTGGTGACACTGAGAATATACAAAATGTATAATGGGATTTTGGAAGTTTGTGTTGTGAATACAATTGTGGAGAATCTTAGAAAGATACAGGCTGGTTTTAATTGTGACCATGAGATTATGTGTAAAACCCTGCATCTGTGTAGTATTCAGGTTTTATGTGTTTCTACAATATGACTTTGGTCTCTGTGCATGCCTGAGTGGAGGATTGGGAGAGGCTCCTACGTGTAACACATCTGAAGCATGATGAGTATGTACCCCGTAGGTGACAGAGAGACAATGTGTAAAATCCTAGGAATGCATGAATGCTGTGTGTACCGTGGCTGTGCATATTACTGTGAGAATACACATACTTTTGGGCGTCTTATGAAGATATGGGCTTTTGTGCCTGGCGGCAAAGTTTTGTGAGCCCGTGTGCAAGTACCTGTGTATGTGTAATCTGAGGGCCTAGTGTGCCGCTATGAGAGGCACTGTTGCAGACTGTACTCAGATTAGGACAAAGACTGGGCGTGTGTTGAGGATTGTGTGTTGAGGTCCTTCTCTCCACAGCATAATTACTCTCTACCTGCGCTCTCTCTAGAATGCCTCCAGGTTGGGGAAGCTCGGGACCCCGCAGAACCGCCGCAGCAGCGCGCGCCCAGCGCTCCCTCCCGGCTTGCCTCTGGCTGCTTGCTCTGCCCTACCCCAGCGCTGCTGGCGCCAGGCGCCGGGGAGAGCGGGGGGTTTCCAACCTGCCTCGGGCAGGAAACCAGGACCTCCCTGCAACACCGCCCCATGCACCTCCAGGGCCCACAGCCCTGCTGAGCTCCCACAGGTGGAACCAGCAGGCTCAGGCGTTTGTCCCCGTCACTCCTCTATGTAACCCCCCACCCTTCATTCACTCCCTTGTCCGGGAGTGGAATTCCACTCTTCCACGCCATACCGGACCTCGAGGAAAATCGCTCATCCTCTCTGGGCTTCACGTTCCATCTCTGTTCAAGGAGAGAGTGGGCCTTTCTCCCTCTGCCTTTGGACTATTAACTATTATAGGCGCAAAGTAGGCATCAATAATTGTTGAATGAATGGGTGAATGATTTGCCTTCTAAAAAGGGCACTCACATAAACTTCTCCTTTCCCCCTCCTCTCGACTTTGCTTTGGAAAGAGGCGCACTCCCTCTACCACACTGAGGGAGGGGTGTTGAGCTGAGAAAGGCTAAGAGAATGAGGGACCCAAGTTGGTGGACATCAGCCAAGAAAGGAACCACAGCGGGAGGCAAGACCGAGAGTCCCCAGCCTGAAGCGTCGTCACCCCGGGATTCCCAGATTCCAACGCCAGCCTGGGGAAAGCCCCCAGTGGAGAGAGTCAGTCCTACCCCCGAGGTGAAATCTCGGAGGGTCGTGCAGCCGGGCCGTGCCTCTGCGCGTATGCGCCAGAGATGCCGGACGTCCCGTTTGCCTGTGCGAGCCTCGCGGTTCTGTGCAGTAGCGGTTCCCTCTGCGTGTGTCGACCGCCGAATGCTGCTGTCTCGCGGTGTGAGCTTCAGGGCCTATGTCTTTAAAGAATCAAAGATTCTTAAGGAGTGATGATCTGGGTAGAGCGGCCCGACGTAGCCGCGCTCCCAAGTCTCGATGCGAGTCCCGCAGACAGAACAGAGGAGACCTGCTGGCCAGATGTCCCAGGCCAAAGGTGGACTTCTCTGCGCCAGCCAGGCTGGCCTTCGGAATGGATCAGGCACCCAGGAGGCCGGAGTGGATCCCAGGCCCTCCAGCCGGGAACAAACCGGTGGATGCCCGTGGACTTGGAGTCCGCCTCCTCCTTCCCGCCCCACCCCTACCCCTGCCTCCGAAAGACTTCTTCGCTGTTCAGTAGCCGCGTGCCCGTCTGCCTGCGGCTGGGTCAGAATTGGCGGGCTGGTAACGAACCCGTGCACAAGCGGCTCCCAGTATCTCCAGAAAGGGCCCGATGACTAAGGGGTGGGGGTGGGGGCGGAGGGCTGGAAGGTGTTAGGAACAACCTTAGGGGCCTATCCTGACTTCAGCTGCGCCCTCTCATCTTCTAGCTCTGAAGCCGAGCAGAGCAGTTGGAGCTCGGGACTGGGAACTGCGGGAATTCCTATGTAGACTTCTAGACAGTCTAGAAACAAGAACCTTTCTTTCCCTGAGCCTCAGTTTCCTTATCTGTAAAATCAAAAGACAGGCTGTAGGTGTAGGCTTTCTTTTCGCTTGGTGATTCTAGATTCCTTTCCTTGGATCCGTGGGGAGGGGGTGGTAGCAACAGTCCAGGGCGTTGGCAAGCCTGTGCCTCAAGTACGTATTCCTCGTGCCCGCCCCCTCAACACCCCCAGCCGCCCGCCCCCCAGCCGAGCCGGGAGCTGAGTGGGAGGGGCAGAGGCGGGGCCGGTCCCTGCTGGCGGACTTGAGTGTAAAACCTGGGACAGCCACCCCCCCTTTTCCTTATCCCCACCCCCCTGCCATTGGCTCCCGGGAGAGGTTGACATCAAAGCCGCGGTCTTATATAAGCCAGATCTGCAGGGGAGTCTGCAGAAGGGTTAAACAGGTCTTCGGGCATCTGTGTCCTCGCCCGCGACTGAAACCGGCAAGAAGACGGTGGGCTGCGCGTCTTATTTTCAGCCTTGCCCGGACTCTCGCAAAGCCGGCGCCCAGTAGTGCGGGGCTCCAGAGCCCACAGGTGGCCCCCGGCAGTCTCTGGGGCGCATGGAGCGACGTTAATAGGGCTGGTGGCGCAGGCCAGTAGCCGCTCCAACATGAACCTCGTGGGCAGCTACGCACACCATCACCACCATCATCACCCGCACCCTGCGCACCCCATGCTCCACGAGCCCTTCCTCTTCGGTCCGGCCTCGCGCTGTCATCAGGAACGGCCCTACTTCCAGAGCTGGCTGCTGAGCCCGGCTGACGCTGCCCCGGACTTCCCTGCGGGCGGGCCACCGCCCGCGGCCGCTGCAGCCGCCGCCGCCTACGGTCCTGACGCCAGGCCTGGGCAGAGCCCCGGGCGGCTGGAGGCGCTTGGCGGCCGCCTGGGCCGGCGGAAAGGATCAGGACCCAAGAAGGAGCGGAGACGCACGGAGAGCATTAACAGCGCATTCGCGGAACTGCGCGAGTGCATCCCCAACGTGCCGGCCGACACCAAGCTCTCCAAGATCAAGACTCTGCGCCTGGCCACCAGCTACATCGCCTACCTGATGGACGTGCTGGCCAAGGATGCGCAGTCTGGCGATCCCGAGGCCTTCAAGGCTGAACTCAAGAAGGCGGATGGCGGCCGTGAGAGCAAGCGGAAAAGGGATCTGGTGAGTCCTGTGGCTTGCACGCTCCAGCCAAGGGTGCAAGCGCGGTGAGCACCCTCAGGCCATGCAGGCAGTCGAAGGAGGCTGTGTTGTCGTGTGTCCGATTTGGAAAGGCTGGGAAGAGTTCTGAGATGTTTGGTCACAGTGTGCGATCCTGTGCATGGAGGGAGGCAGATTCGTCATAGAATTCACTTGTAATACGGGATAGTGTTTGTAATATTGAGTGAATAATCTGTTTGGAGCCTCGGACCCTCCAAAAATGCACACACCACAGATTTTGCTTCCAATTTGGAGAAGTCCTAATTCATTGCTGGGCTCTCCTGAAAGCCAGGCTAAGACTATGTATTAGAGTTCTTTACTTTGAGTTTGAATTTATGTGCCTGGGCTCGGTTCCTGTTTTCAAAGGGCCTTTGCTGGACCGGCTAGTCTACTTCCATCATTGTACAAATAGGGAAACTGAGGGCCCAGAGTGGGTCGCGGCATGAAGAGCACCTATCTGAGGAGTCCGGGGTGAAGCTGAGGTAAAACAGATCGGGTATTCTACTCAGTCCAGGGCGCGTTCCACTCCCCGTGGACTGGTTCTGAGGACCACTTCAGTGGCTTTGCATGTAAATAAGAGCCACTTCTTTTAGCTTTGGAGATCGTAGTCTCGTCTTGGCCTTCTTGATCCTCTCCAGTTAGGGCGACACTTCCTGGCACTCGGTCTGGCTGTCCGGGGCTGGGGGCGTCTGAGCGCTGGATTTTCAGGCTGGCCAATCAGTTTCTCTAGGTTGGGGCGTTCAGGGCCGCAGCGGAGTGGAGCCAGCTGAAGCGCCCCACCGGGTTTTATTTAACCTGCGGGGTCTGTGGGAAACCGAGGAAAGCTCATCTGGGGACGGGGGAAAGACAGATAGGCATAGAGTCTCTGAACGGCTGCCCCGGACTGGGGATGGTGCAGGCCGGGCGGCGCCTCGAAAGAAGTTGTTATTGGGCGGATCCCGGCCCCCACGCGTCGCCGCCTCCGTCAAGTAGCACCGCTTGGTTCCTGCTGAAAGAGCCGGAAGGAGGACGCTAGGCCAGCCGACTCCCCGCTCTTTTGCCTCGGTATCTAAGGCTCCCAGCTCGGGCTTAGGGAGCCGCAAGCCTGCATCCAAGCCCTGATGTTTAAACCAGGTTGGGAGGCTGGCGGAAGTGTGTGGGGGGCAACGAGAGCTGGAGAATTGTGGATTTCCACCCCTCCCTTCCAATCCCCTGCGATCTCCCTTAGGTGTCCTAAAGCCAAACCAACGCGCGTCAGTTTCACCACGCGCAGAACATTTTCCTTACCAAACCTCCCGAAGCTGCCCACCCCATCCCAGGTCCCAGGAACTCCTCGCATAAAGGCAAATTTACGAGCCTGTTTGCCTATTTCGCAAACAGAAATCCGTCACTTATTTAAAGACTCCCGGTTACTGCTCCCGACACCATCCCCTCCTCCCCATCATACCCCACGCCGGGCGATCGGAGCAGAAAAATTAAAACCTGTCTCTCCCGCCTCTTTTCTTGTGTGTGTCCTTTGGCAGCAGCAGCACGAAGGTTTTCCTCCTGCCCTGGGCCCAGGCGAGAAGAGGATTAAAGGACGCACCGGCTGGCCGCAGCAAGTCTGGGCACTGGAGTTAAACCAGTGAGCCAGGCCCGCGCCGAGGACCTGGCCAGGCCAGCCACTCCTGGAGCCCCGGGAGGAGAGGAAGGCAGCGGCGAACGCCAGGCTCTGGGCTCCGGCGGCTGGTGCTACGCATCCCGCGGAGCTTCTGCTGAGCGCCGGCAGATCGTCGGCTGCAACCACACACTTGGATCGCACGTGCAATGTCCTTTGAATTTTTAAAAATACATTAAGAGAAAGAGAAATATATATATATCCACCCCCCGTCCAACCGAGGGCGGCTCTTGGCCACACCATGCAGGAAGGAGGGACTGCCCAACCTAAGGGCGCAAAGACGCACTCTTCCACCCTTTTGGGGCGAATTTAGAACTTCAGCCTCATCCCCATTTCCCTATCTGGCTCTTTCTTTCTTGTCCCTCCAAACGATCCGTCTTGACACCCTATTCTCTAATTAAAATGCAATAAGGAATCAATTCTTTTCTGCCTGAGAAACAGAACCAGATGCAGGAAGGTGAAAGGCTGCCCTTTGTTCTTCGAATCGTGGTGGTTTTATTTTATTTTTTCTTTTTGTCGCTGCACTTCCTGTTTAGTTCCAAGGGAAACACTTTCTCTCTCCGTCTCTCTCTTTTCTTCCTTCTTTTTTTAATTTTCTTTTTGTTTCTATCTAAATAAAAGCTTTCCCTGTGTTGGAAAGTTTTTATGTATTTAAACTACCTACCATGCCTGTTGTGCTCAGGTGTTTGTTCATCCTGCCATCCCCAACCCTTTTCTACCTCAAGTCTGTGTGACCACTCACAGCCCCTCTCCCTTCGCCAAAGCAGTATCTATGCTCTTGACTAATAAAACATTTTCTGAAATCATCTGAAACCTGTGTCATGTCTCAGCCCGGGTCCGTCGCCGACTCCCATGGTTTCTACTAGGTGGAAAGCTTTCTGTTCCTGCTCATCTTCTTTCGATAAATACAAAACCAAACTTGAAACCAAGGGAAGCGGGCAGATAGAGTGTATTTCAAGAACAAAGAGCAATGTTATCTTTAGACTAGAACGGGAGGTGGGGATAACTTATGAGAACGGGGAAGAACAAAAACGGAAAGGAATTAATCTCAAAGGGCCTGGGCTCGGGTTTTTGTGCGTGGGTATTGGTGCTTGTCTGGAGATTAGTAAGCACACTGGTGTCTGCAAACAGTGGTTTGGAGGGGTTATTGGGAGGGAAGGGGGCCTAGCACACAGATGAATCCTATCACTGGGACAGGGTAGTCCAGGAGAGGGGGTGTTGGTCGGGAATACGTTCATGTATGTGAAATTCTCAACATATAGATGTACATGTGACAGTGCAGCAACTCATACGGAGCCTGAGGCTGTGCGGGGGCCAACAAGGGTCTGCTTAGTACAGCTCCAAGTACACAGTAAGGACTTGACAAGTCACAACAGCTATTATTATTTTATACCTGAGTAAAATAAGCCTGTGGGTGCTTATATGTTAAATTGAGGTATTTAGGTTTCTCTTTAGCAACAAAGCACTCAACCAAAGGTTGTGAGAGCACATGGATTTGTGCAAAGGGATGGGGGTATGTGTGTATGCGTGCTCTTTGGGGCACTTGTGCAGGAGAGCCAGTCTTTGTGTCCTCATATATGCACCCATGGCTAGGTGTGGTGGGTATAAATTCAGTGCATTTGCCATGAGTCTTGGATGCGTATTGGGCTAAACTGGGGCGGGCAAACGCAGTTGTTTATACTTCCAGGAATAATAATGTACGAATACTTTGGTTTGCGTGCAACTGCGTGCTGGGCACTGCGCTAAGCACTTCTTTGTCTCCCAACAGCTCCCATGGTTGCCCGAGGGAGCGCACGCTCTGCAGCGCCTGCAGGTCTGTGGCGCTCACTGCGAAGGAGGAGGGGAGACCCGTGCCGCTCTCTTGGAACTTTCGCTCGGCGCATCTGGAGCCTGAGTGCTCGGCTTGGGAACAAGAAAGGCGACCTCAGGCAGCTCCGGGGCAGAGCCTCGCAGGGCACCAGGCGTGCCCCAGGCGCCTTGTCCCAGCGTCGGGGTGAATATGGGACCCCATTAGTCTTGGCTGTAAACACCGTAGCAGGGGCTGAGAGGCCACGCGGGCCTTTCCGGACGCGAAGGAGTTAATAAAAGGTGTTTTATGGGCGCTAGGAAACAGTGGGGGAGGTGTGAGCTTCTCTCTCTGCTCTCGCCCCCCCCTACTTTTTTCTTTTTTCCCTCTCGCCACCCGCCGCCAGATCAAACAGGCCCGCGATTTAACTAGGGCAACACTTGGCGGTAATGAGCCCGTCCGACGCACCCCTTCCTCGGCCTCAGTACCCGGCCCTAGGCCCCAGGGCCCCTGGGGAGGAGCAGAGAGAAAAATCACTTTCTTTCTTTTTCTTGTTTTTATTTTCTTTACCTTCTTTCTTTCCGTTGCTTTCTGGGAGTCCGTTTAGAAATTCCGGCGATTATGGAGAAACACACTCGGGGAGCGAACCGATCCAAGCCCCACAGCACGGAGTGAAGCTTATCTAGATTCGAACCCAGGACTCCAACTTCGCTCACACACAAACCTCTGGCTACACACAGGTCCCAGCTCCCAGGACTATTTTTAGCACCGTGAAGTATCCTAGGCACGGGAAGAATGCGCATCCTGGTCTTGCTTTCTTATAGCCGGGGAAAGAAGAGGGGGTGCCGAGGGGGACCCGCCGGCGGCCGCCAAAGTCAAGTCTGGCATAACCAGGCCTCTTCAGAAAACCCAATCCGGCTGGTCCCAAACCCTCTTTGGGAAGAGAGTCTTGGAGCCCTAAACTCAGCCTCAGAAACATCCAGTGCCTGAACCTGGGAGCTGAGACGGAGCTGGCACCCATTAAGAGGGCCACTGGATCGTGCCCCACTCTCTCCACGCCTGACTCCAACGGCCTCCCACGCCCATGCCGCATCCCCAGCTCCCACGGCACAGCTGGAAAAGCCGAGCCCAGAGAACAGCTCGGAGCTGCCCCAGGTTTCACAAACCATTCTGTGCTGAGGGTCTGCAGACTAGGGGTCCAGCCCTTCTAGCTGCCACCCTGGCTCTCCAGGCTCCCACCCCTCCTTAGCCCTCCCTTCTTTGGAAACATCTTTAGAGCCTGACGTTCGCTTTCTTCTTCTCTGCCCAGGTTTCAATGAGGCTTGTCAGATGCCTCAATCAGCTGTGGAAGAAGCAGGGTCATTATTTATTATTTTTGAATTAAATACATCTTTTTTAAAAAATGGGAAAAATGGAATGGTTACCAATTTAAAAGTAAATTCCAGGAGTTTACTGCAAGGAAATATTGATGTTACAAAACGTTAACTATAGGACTATTCTGTTAAAGAATGAGACACAGGAAAGAATCTGATGTCCTATAATTATAGAACTGGTTCAATAAAGCCATCAGTGCAGTGGGTTACTACTCAACCATTAGAAAAAATGTGAGAATTGACATGGAAATTGCTCATGATATATTAAATGAGAAAACCTCCTCCCACATTACACCAAACACTGTGCATTGTGACCCTTTTCTTGTGAAAACAAATAAATGTTATTCGTGGAGAAAAACTGGAAGAATATACATCAAAACCTTCACACCTTTACCTCTGACTTGTGGGAATAAGGGTAACTTTAACTTTTCCTCTTGCTTAGCCATATTTTTCTTAAATGTCTTATAATGAATAAGTATTACTTTTGCAATAAAAATTAAGCTGCAATTTCCTTCTAATTTGTTCTGTTACCAGCATACTTTCAATACACCATTTATTCAACACACATTATTGTATGCCCACCATGTGCTAGGCACTGTGGGCATAAATATAATGAAAAGATCCTAATAACGATCAATTAACATACAACAGAAAATATTTGTCTTGAAGAGTTTATTATTCCTTGTACACAGCAAATAGTCTTTTTTCTTACATTTAAAGTCTATTGATGAATGAAATAATAACAGCTAACATTTATAAAGAAAATTATTTAAATTCTTAGCATGCATTATTTCATATAAGCCTTGCAGGGTTCTGTGAGGTCAATACTGAGGCAGCTGAGGCTCAGAGAGGTGGATTTTGTCCAAGGTCACATGGATGGCAGACAGGACTTGTATCAAAGTGCAAGCATGACTGCCTCCAGAGACCTGTTTTCCCCTGTGTCTCGGAGCACCTCCAGGGGTATGTGTGTGTGTGTGTGTACATACCTATGTGCCCAAATACAGTTTCTCTCATTCTGATCTTTCTTAGTCTCCAAAGTAAGGTAGAGAAAAAATGGAGGAAGGAGTTATGTGAAAGGATCTGGGATTCTAATTCCAGCATTCTCCTGGAACTCTCTTCCCCTGTCAGGGCTCTGAGTGGATCCCATCTAGAAAATGAGGAAGAGGGTAGGCTCCAAGGTGCTTTCCTGTCTGCAGCATTCTGATTTCAGGAATCTACTTTCTCCTGGTGAAGAATGCAGCATGTTATTCTTTGCAGTAGCCTCTGGTGTTTGCATGGCACATTTACCTTACCCGGGTACTTCCACTTTTATAAGCACACTTTCCTCCCCATAATCTGGAAGACAGTCAAGGCAGGAATGATGCTCCCAACGGACAGATGTGGGAAAGGCAAACCCAAGAGAGCTGATGTGACCAGTTCAGGGTCACACAACCAGTCAAAGGCTGAGCCCCGATTAGAAAGTGCGCCTCAAACCCAGGGTTCTTATGGAAAAGGCACTGGATACCTTCTGTCTATGCAACCAGTGGTTAAGCTTATAGTTTTGCTAAATCTTCACAAAAGAAACAAAACTAAGAAATCAGCCAGTCTCATTTTTAAATGAAGAGTGACTAAGGAGAAAAAATATGCACGTTCTAAAGTGTCTGAAACCAGCTTCCTGATTTAAACCCAATTTGTTCGAAACAAAATTTTTTCAGCTGAGAGAGTTTTTACAGCTGAGCTCTCCCAAACTCATAAAAAACTAGGTTTATATGGGAAATCGTGAAAGACTCTTAACTATAATACACAGAGTCTAATGTAAGCAGACGTAGACACTATATAAAGCTCCTACAAATGTTATTAAAACAAACAGAAATGCACATTTATCCCCACAAAATGGACAATGGAAGGCATCGGACTTTAGAGGAGTCCTGAAAGGCTTATGTTCACTGAAGTGTGAATACACCCCATAATACTGAGACCTCAAAGGTCTTTACCCATCATCCAAGCATGTCCCTCATTTGCAGAAGGAGAAACTGAGGCTTACAAAGGAGAGGGACTTGCCCAGGCTCTCAGAGAAGTCGTGCTCTTCTTTTCTCTGCGTTTATTTAATACCTTCTACTTCTAGTGCAGGCAACAGAACAATACAGGGGCCAGGAGTCCCTGCACAAGTTACTGAACATTTCCCAACCTCAGTTTTCTTCACAAGTTACTGAACATCTCTCAACCTCAGTTTTCTTATCTACAAAATGAGAGCAATCATTGCCCCAACTTCCTGGGGTCTGTGAGGATGGAAAGAGATAAGGCATGTGAAGCACTTAGCGTGTTGCCTATGGTAGAGCTATTTTTATTGTTTTATTTAATCCTCATAACATTCTTGTGAGGCACTGAGGGTTTCTTTTGGTTTGTTTGCTGGCTTTGGAGACGTAGGGCATATTTCCAACAGATGTAGAAGATTTCAGTGACTTTCTCAAGGACACACACCCAGTGAGAGCATTCCTGCTTCAAAGCCCTTATAGTCCACATCAGTAAGGCAACCCAGCGGGTAGGCAGCGGGTAGGCAGCGTGTAGCCATCGAATTTCTGAAACTGTTTTAGGCAGCACAGTACAGTACAACTATCATGCAAGCTGTAAATGTGAGTCACATAGGTAATTAAACATTTTCTAGTAGCCACAATAAAAACATGAAGAGAAACAGGTGAAATTATTTTTAATAATACATTTTGTTTAACTTAATATATCCAAAATAGAATTTCAACATGAATCCACATAAAAATTATTAGTAAGACATTTTACATTCTTTTTTTCATACTAAACCTTCAAAACAAGGAGCTTTTTTTTTTTTTCTTTTTTTGAGACAGTTTTGCTTTTTGCTCAGGCTATAGTAGTGCAGTGGTGCAATCTCAGCTCACCGCAACCTCCGCCTCCCAGGTTCAAGCCATACTCCTGCCTCAGCCTCCCGAGTAGCTGGGATTACAGGTGCTCACCACAACATTTGGTTAACTTTTTGTATTTTTAGTAGAGATGGGGTTTCAGCATGTTGGCCGGATGGTCTCAAATGCCTGACCTCAAGTGATCCTCCCACCTTAGCCTCCCAAAGTGCTGGGATTATAGGCGAGAGCCACTGTGCCTGGCCCAGACACATAACTATTAAGTGGCAGGGCAGGCTGCAGACCCAGACACATTCGACTCGAAAGCCTGCCCTCACAGCCACTGAGATCCATGACTCCCAGAGACAGTGGGGGGGCTGTCGCTGGGCAGCAAGATGTGGAGTGCCTTTTGGAGTGTCCCATCTAGTTCTAGTTCCAAGTCTACTGTGAGTCAGGTGACCTTGGTCCAGTCATCTCCTTGTGCCCCAGTTTTCTAATCTCTAAGATAGGCTAACAATATCTTTCCTGCCCGCAACAGAACTCTTGTCAAGCTGAAGTAGGAAAAAGTCTTTGAAAGTGTTTTGAAGGCTGGGTGTGGTGGCTCACGCCTGTAATCCCAGGACTTTGGGAGGCCCAGGTGGGTGGATCACCTGAGGTTAGGAGATCGAGACAAGCCTGACCAACGTGGCGAAACCCTATCTCTACGAAAAATACAAAAATTAGCTGGGTGTGTGGGTACGTGCCTGTAATCTCAGCTGCTTGGGAGGCTGAGGCAGGAGAATTGCTTGAACCTGGGAGGTGGAGGTTGCAATGAGCTGAGATAGCGCCACTGCACTCCAGCCTGGGTGACAGAGTGAGACTCCGTCTCAAAAAAAAAAAAAAAAAAAAAGTGTTTTGAAACAGAAAACATATTAGCATAAGAGGCCTGGCCAAGGTCAACAGAGAGGTCTAGACTGGCCCCCCAGGTCTGTACTCAAAACTAGGTGTACATGAGTTTTGAGTACAAACTAGGTGAAATGAGCTGCATGGCATTGGGCAGGTTTTTTTAACCTTTCTGAGCCCCAGAGCTCTCTTCTGTAAAAGGGAAGGCAGAGGCCGGGTGCAGTGGCTCACACCTGTAACCCCAGCACTTTGGGAGACCAAGGCAGGCAGATCACAAGGTCAGGAGTTAGAGAACAGCTTGGCCAACATGGGGAAACTCCATCTCTACTAAAAAAATACAAAAATTAGCTAGGCATGGGGGTGTGCATCTGTATTCCCAGCTACTGGAGAGGCTGAGGCAGGAGAATTGCTTGAACCTGGGAGGCGCAGGTTGCAACGAGCTGAGATCGCGTCACTGCACTCCAGCCTGGGCGACAGAGCAAGACTCCGTTTCAAAAAAAAAAAAAAAAAAAAAGGAAGGCAGAGTAGCGTCTAGAAGCATTCTGAGGATCTGGGAAGCTCTTAGCCTGGCCTGGAGTAGGCAGGTGGTAAACATGAGCTGTTGTTCTTGCTGCTGTTGTGGTTGAGGTTGAGCTGCTGGGCCTGCTTTGGAAACCACAGAGCATGGCAGGAAAGGGGAAGACAGTGTGGCTCTTCAGGGCCCCCTGAGACCGGGCTCTTGGCTGCGGGTAGAGCTCAGGCCATCCGACAGTGGGGCGTGGGAGATGTGGCTAGAAGTGCAAGAACAGCTAGTGTGGCAGGAAAAGCACTAGCCCCAGAAGCCAAGAGAAGGGGGTTCAGTTTACTGTGTGACCTTCGATACTTCCTTGCCCCAACTGGACTCTGTAAAACAAGGAAGGGGGGACCAGATCTAAGTTCCTTTCTGCATGGACTCTCTAGGATTTTTACAACGGTGTGAATCAAAGTATTCACCAAATACAGCATCTCTATGAGGGACAGAAAATACTCTTAGAGCCTTCCCCTGTGGCCTGAGGCTGCCACCGATTGAGGGCAGGGCGCCACCTGGTGGCCATACTCACTCTTCTGCACTCTCAGTGCGGAGAAACCAGACAGGATCCCAGACTCTTCGTGCAAGGCCAGCCCAGAGCCCCAGAACTCCCTTTCTTTAACTTCTTCTGGCAATTCAGGGGCGTAGAGAAGGGACTCAGCAAGTTCACAAAACTAGGAGTCCTGGGTGTGAGCCTAACTCCTGAGGGACGTTGGGGTTTTGCAACCCAAGATCTTTGAGGCCTTCTTCCCTAAAAGTGCCTTAGGGACAAGGATCTGTGTTTCCTTACTATGTGAAGTCTGAAATGCACCACACATTTTTTTTTCTTCCTGTTCCTTTGAAAAGAAGCCACTGAACAAAACACAATCCTCTCTTAGTAACTCAAAATATTTCTGCCACTACTACATGGGGCCAGTGGAACACAGAGGGCAGTTTCCCCCTGCACTAAAATAACCCAGGTTGCTGGGATCCTGAGTTCTTCCAACAGCTCTTACCACTCTTCCATCTCCCCAGCATGGTCAATATTCCACTTCTCTCTGTGGTGTAGGTTGCATGGTGCATGAGGGAGTCAGATTGGCATAGGCTCAAATCCCAGTTCACCGTGAGACCCTGGGTAAGTCACTTGACTTCTCCAAGCCGCAGTTTTCCCATCTGAAAACTAGCAATGATAATAGCTTCTTTGCAGGTCTGTGTGAGGATTAGGACCATATATAAAGACGCTAGCACAGTGTCTACTTCCCAGTAGGTGCTTAACAAATAATAGTTATTTTTCTGCAGCTGGGCCATCCTGATCATCTTTTCATATCCAGCTTTGGAAATATTCCTCGATAGAAATATGAATAGCATAAATTTGAAAATGATATTAGCCACCAGAGATAGAACACCCTTCACTGAAGATGAAGGAGGGTCCTTGGAACTGTTTAAATTGACTCAGCCAAGTTCAACTTCATCTAGTTTAGATAAACCCCAGTAGGCAGGCTGCGGTCTTGTGAGTAATTGATTCCCTCAGTCCTCATTCTTTGGGCTTCAGTAAGTTTCATTAGAAACAATTTCACCTTCTGGCAGTTGCTAGTGGACGTGGCTGACTCTGAGCTCTGCTGAATCTGTCCCAGCCCCGCTGACTGGACGGCTCCCCTTGAAGCCTGATCCATTCCTGCATCCTCCATCACTTAGGCAGGAGAGGCTCTGGTTGGGCACAGGTGCCCTCCCTCTGCTCACTTAACAGAGGCCAATCTTGCTGGTGGCTGTAAGTCCTCAGGAAGTCTCTTTTAACCGTCTTAGCTTAATTAAGCTCATTACATTTGCTAAGCCTCATTGGCTTCTCTAAGACTTCAAGAGACCATTATGCACTGCTCCTTCCTCAGAAGTAGGGTTGGCGCGGGGCTCTGAGCTTTCATCACAGAGTCTGTGATTTTAGTAGTGGAAGATCTACTTCCCACTCCTGTCTGAGTCTTAGCTCCTCTGAAATTCCTGGCTCCTGGAGGACAGAGTCCATTTCCTTTGGCACCTGGCCCACAGCAGATACTCAAATATTTTTGTGACCATATTTCATCAACGGGGGATTTTGAAATAATAGCAGGTTTGGTAACTCCAGAGTTCAAGGTCCTCATTCCAGCATGAGGCTTTCTGCTCCTCATTCACAGTCACGTCATCCTGGACTTCCCTTCACTCTCATCTCATCAAACCTGTTTCCTTCAAGGGCCTGCTTAGGTGCCTCCTCTTCTGGGAAGCTCCCCTGCTTTTCAGAATGCCTTTTTCTTGGTATTTTCACCTTACTCTGAATCATATAGAGTGTGGCTATACATGGAGTTAGCAAGTATGATTTGTGCTCATTATAACCAGTTTAGATGATACCAAGAAAGCACAAAGAAGAAAGTCAAATTTACTCCAAAATCACCAATGAGGACTAACCATGGTTGCCATATTAGTTGTGGCCTTTTTTCACTTGCTACCCTTGTGGTGCCCAGGGCAGAACAGGGCATGTCTGTTGACCTCAACCAGATCGACTGTTAACAGCAGCATGCTCCAGTTCTGTCCCTCTCAGCCAACCTCTGACAGTTTCATTAACCCCATTAAATCATGCAGGTGCCTTTACACCTCCTGGGCTTGTTAATCTCTGTTCAGCTCTGGTAAGTTAAAACCTGGCTAGAAGGTTGGATGTACCTTGTTAACCTCCATTAAACCCTATTAAATTTCTTAACTAGCGTCCTAGTGACTTCTCAAAATCCCTCATTAAAGTTTAGTAAATCCAGTTGATTGGGACAAGCGTAAATGTTGTAGCTGCACTGCTTCAGAGCTTGGCATTCTGAGTTCTTTGACGGTGGGGTTGACAGCAGCATCCCAAGAGCCAGGCAAGCCTTGGGGATCCATCCTGGGAGTGCCTTTAGCTCCTTGGCTCTCATTGTTACTGGGGCAAGTGCCTCAGCTTTCCTGAGACTGTATTTACACTTCTATAAATTGGAGTTAATAATAGTTCCTACCTTGTATGATTGTAGTGAGATTAAGTGAATTAATGCACATAAAACTATTAGCCATTGTCTGGTATGGACTCTGTACTTGATAGCTATTATTATTCCTGAATGTGGAAGATCTTTGTAGACAAAAAAACTGTTGAGTAAACAGAAGACTCAGTCCCAGTACTAAATAAATATAGTGTCCTCCTCTGTGTCAGGTCTTGGGCTGGAATGGTGGGTTATTATCATTCTGGTTTTATGCAGACTGAAGATCATCCATTTGAATGACTTGTCTTAACAGTGTCTTTGTGGCTGTGCATGTCACTGTTTGCTCAGACTCTTGACACTTCTGAGCTGTTTGATGCTGAACATAACATAGTTATAATATTTCTTGATCAGGGCCTTAGGGGGTTGGACTCAGTGGTTCCTAAGCCTGGATGTGCAAATAAATTTCTGAGAGAATTTTTTTTTTTTTTTTTTTTGAGATAGAGTCTTACTGTGTCACCCAGGCTGGAGTGCAGTGGTGCAATCTTGGCTTACTGCAACCTGCACCTCCTGGGTTCAAGCGATTCTCCTGTCTCAGCCTCCCTAGTAGCTAGAATTACAGGCACGTGCCACCATGCCCAGCTAAATTTTTTTGTGTAGTAGAGGCAAGGTTTCACCATGTTGGCCAGGCTGGTCTCGAACTCCTGACCTCAAGTGATCCACCCACCTCAGCCTCCCAAATTGCTGCAATTACAGGCGTGAGCCACCGCACCCAGCCTCCAAGAGGATTTCATAAAAACATAGTTTTCTGGGCTTCACTTGAGAAGATTCTCATGAAAGAGAGCTCAAGGGGACCTTTTAACTAGTATTTGAACAGATGATACTGAAGCTGTTCATCTCTGCGCTGGGACTGGGAAACCTCTGGACCAGATTGGTGCTTCTCAACTTTATTGAGCTTAATTACCTGGAGAAATTTTAAAAATCATTATTACTGGGACTTAGACCCTGACCTTTTCATTTTGAGGATCTGGAATGGGGGCCCAGGAATTGGCATTGCAACAGAGTACTTAGGGGATTCTGATGGGTGGGGGGTGGCAAGTGCTACTTTTTTTTTTTTTTTTTTTTTTTTT
>NC_045437.1:136213579-136374698 GCF_002776525.5 Piliocolobus tephrosceles
TTTTTTTTTTTTTTTTTTTTTTTTTTTTTTTTTTTTGAGATGGAGTCTTGCTCTGTCACCAGGCTGGAGTGCAGTGGTGCGATCTCGGCTCACTGCAACCTCTGCTGGGTTCAAGCGATTCTCCTGCCTCAGCCTCCTGAGTAGCTGGGACTACTGGTGCGTGCTACCACGCCCAGCTAATTTTTGTATTTTTAGTAGAGACGGTGTTTCACCATGTTGGCCACGATGGTCTCAATCTCTTGACCTCGTGATCTACCTGCCTCAGCCTCCTAAAGTGCTGGGATTACAACACTGGACCTCAGATGATCTGATATTCGATGTCCTAAAGCTCTATTTTGAAAAGAAAATAAAAGGGTGTCAGGTTCCTAGTGAAGCTTCTCTTCTAATAGCATATGAACATGTGGGTTCATCTCCATCTTTCCATTAAATTGTTATCTGTGGATCCTCAAGGGATATTTACTTCAGCAGGGGGTCAGCCAGTTTTCAAAGTGTGGGGACAAAGCACCCCTTTGCCATTCAATGTGTGAGGAAGTTGGGGACAGCAGGCAGGCCCCCATGCTTAGACACAGTATAAAAGAATGGGAGGAAGGCAGAGGAAGGGAAGTAACTGCTTATGCTAAGAAACATGGTATGAAAACTGGAACTTCCTTTGCTTTCTAAAGCAACTCAGGGACCCTGTAAATGATGGCGTCCTTCAGCAACAATCCGTCACTAATTCTGTGAGTTCCTTGGTGAGAGCTAGGACTCCCTGTCCTCTCCAATATCTCAAGAAAAGCCACCCTCCATGCTCCTTACAGGGGAGTGGAATGGGAGAGGAGGAGGGTGTGGGGAGGATCTGCACTTTTAAAATTTCTGTAAGGCTTAAAATTTTAGAGCTAACATGTATTACTTCTATGTAACTAATATGATAAAGACAAATATTTATTGCACGTCTCCCTTTTCATTCTGCTGAGGACAAACCTGTGGTAAAGCGGCACTAGAGACAGGTTTGAAGTGGGAGACCTGAACTTGAGGCTTGCCTTTCTCTTCTCCAGCACTGTGAGGACAGGCAAGAGGTGTCATCTAGTAGGCCTCAGGGACCTCCACCAGTAACGTGCAGTCATATTGCCCTGACTTCCCAAGCTGTAGTATCCCTAGGGAATTTGCTACTACACAGATTCTGATTCAGTAGATGGCCAGCAGGAGGGGTTGGGAGATGCTGCATTTCCAACAAATGCCCAGATGATGGACCAACTTTAAATAGCAAGCCTCTATTTTAGTTGAAGAAACTCCAGGTCACACACTGTTAAAAATGTCTTTGAGATATTTAAACATTGGGATGTTTACATGAAGATCTGGATTTCCAGCTTCTCCAGTCAAATTGCAAGACGTGGTCACACAAGGCTGGTGTGCCCATAAGGCTACAGTAATGAGGAGTTGAGTAGTGGCTGCCCTTAGAAAGGACCTGAGTTTTCCAGTTTGCAGCTCACCCTCTGCAGGTATTTCAATGTGCAATCCATCCTCCATCCAGTTTATTTAGATGGAGAACTGAAGACCCAAAGAGAGAACTCTGTTTGCCCAGGGCATCCAGTACATTATATGGAAGTTGTGCTCCAAACTCAGGCTGTCGGACCCAGTCAGTCTCTTTCCAGGTGAGTGAATGGAATAGCAGTACTGGAAACTTGGGCCTAACCTTCTGGGATCTAAACTCAGTGTGCACTGGGAATGTAGGTGCTAGTATTTGGAGCTGGGAGGAAAGACCACTATCATTAATCACTGTATACACTGCCAGTGGCCAAATGTGGAAGTGAAAGCATCTGAATTCTATATAAAAATTCAAAGGGAAGACAGAGGGTCTCTTACTCATTCAGATTATTTATTAAGAGCAAAAGTCGGGCCATCCCATCTGTGTGATATTGCAACATGAAAAGTCACATACATACTAAGGAGACCCCATAGAATTGAGAACCTTTCAACAGTACAGAGCCATAGATTACAAAGTTAAAATACAAATGATCCCCCAGATTTGGCAGGAAACAAGTACAATATGAGGAGGCCTGGAATGGAAGGGCACTTACTTTTCAATAAGGCAGTTACAAAATGGGAAAAAAAAAAAAAAAAACCCAAACCTCATACCCCAAAATATACTCTGATGAGCGTAGCAGACAATAGAAATATAAAAGAGGGATCCTGTATAACCCTCTGTCATTGGCAAATGTGTTCATTACATGAAAGCAACCGAAGGGCTTGTGTTTTAAGATGCAAGCTAGATGAAACAACTGACTGTAGACATTTCTACCTCAAGAACAGTTCATATCTTGCCCCAGGCTGGATTCTACCTCAAAACATCAGACCCACTTTACCATTTCTAACCATAAACTTGGAAACAGTCTATAATACAATGAAAGGAATAAAAAGGCACCCCTAAAGCACCATGCTTCCCAAGGCATGATCTTGAGCTCGTCTGCCCTTCAGTTCAACTGCCCAGCTCAGTAACAGGGACCAGGAGCCAGGATCAGCTGAATTATACAACCTCAAAGGATCACCTGGAAGGCAGATGTCTGATCAAGAGATCATAGACCAAGCCCATTTCATGAGATTTAAATGCTAGGACAATATTACATCTTCCACTAGGGCTTTTGAACCCTGGTTTTAAATTATGGGCTAGATCTGTTATCCCCTACCACTCATTTTGCAAAACTCAACTGGCCTAAACATTTCACTCAATCTTGAGTTCTGCAGGTTGGTCCCTGAGGGCCAGGTTGGCCTTGGGAATTTCTGCTCAATTTTAAGTTCTCAAGAATCTGAGGGCAGCTGACTTAGACTGAATTAGAGTTATCCTGTAAGTCAGAAAGAATGTTAGACAGGTCAAGAGGGCCAGAGGTTGGTTCTGAAGATGCCATATGACTTCAGGCACATCTTCATGAGTTTTAGTTTCCCCATCTCTAAAAACAGAAGATTGGACAACAGCAAGCTTAACAGACTTTCCACCTTGAAAATACAGCACTTCTCTGGCACTGAGACCCTTAAGTCCTGAAGCTTTGTTTTCTCAGTAAAAACAGTGTGAAGTCCTTACAGGAATCTAAGATACAAGCCCTGGGCAACCATGAAAACTTTAAACTTCATGCAAAGCAATGAAGTTATAAATCGTCCAGCTGAACATTTTCCTGATGTCGTGAGCATCCGTTTTTGTGGGGCAAGCACAGAACTGAGTCATCTGTCTTTTAGCAGGCTGCTAACATCTTCTCGTCCCCCCCTCTCCTCTCCCCCAGCTTTGGCAAGAATAAGCCAGCCAGTAGGGTTTTCTCAACATTCTCCAACAAGGAACTGAGTGGACTATACTCAGGGGTAAGGACGGTATACCAAAGTGTCCTAGCATTGTTTCTTTCCAAAAGGCAAACGCTATGCTTCGGGACAGCGCCAGCAATTAGGTGCTTTGCCAAAAATAACTTGTCCCGTGTGGCCCCCATGGGGCACAGACTAAGATGGAAATTACAGAGAACATAGAAAAGCCAGAGGTTTACAAAGAACAGGCTTCTCCAGGAGGTAGTGGGTTCTCTGTCCTCGGAGGTGTTTAAGTCCAGACTGCTCAGCCCCTTGGTGGGACGGTTGTAGGCAGAATGTCAGCACCTATGTGGAGACAAGACTGGATGACTTGACAGCCCTTTCCCAACTTTGAGATCTTGTCATTGTAATGACTGAGAGCGCCTCTGGATGACTTCCATGAAGCAGCTGCTCTGGGATCTATACCAGGCACAGCCTCCCTCAACAGGCAAGGCACCCAGAGTAAGTTCCTTCTTCCATCCTCTCCCTCCCACCAGGCAGTTGCCCTGCAGGATATTAACAAAAAACCTCCCATAAAATAAAGAGCCAAAACACCAAAATTAGATGCAAAACTGCAGATGCAAATAATTATTACTATCTGTTCTCTGAAAGGCTAGCAGTGACTATTTAGCTATGACAGGAACATCTAACGACTTGGCAGCTGTAACACGTAAGTAAAATTCCTCTTCATTTTACAACACTGGTCTTGAATACTTTGGTTTTTAATCTTTCATGAGATTCAGCTATGATCTTTTTTACATGCTGTTGCCAGCCTAAGAGTTTGTTCTTTGAAGCAAGAAGTTTGTCCATTGGTTTTTTAAAAATCTTAAAACATGAATGGCAGGATACGGATGTTTCCATGTGGGAACCTTCATGGCATATCAAAGAACCATACCAGGCTGGAAGTGAGGCAGGAACCATACTCTTTAAGAAGACAACACCATTTCTGGATTTCAAATTCCAGTTTTGCCCAGAAGCACCAAGAGGAAAGAAGGCAATGCTGCTATGTCACAGGTGGAGGGAAGCGCCAAGAGTCCTTGATGGGTGGTATAAAAATGGTGCAGCCAAGATGAACACTGCTTTCCCCACACCCCACTGCTCCCTGAAGCCAGACCCCGTTGCTCTGGAGGGCCTGGCCACTTCTCACAGGCAGGAGTCCCTTCCGCACAGATAGAGCCACCAGAAACTGCAGAAGAGGCTAAGGCGAGTGGTTTAGTGGTTTGATGAAAGAACAGATTTCTGGACATAAGAAAAACAAAGGTTCAAATAGCTTTGTCTTTTCTCTCACCTGACCTGTTGAAAGGTCAGGTTGAAAAGGTTGAAAAGATGCCCACAACCTCCACTTTCCACAAGTACCTCTCCTTAGAGGAAAGACAACAAGGGGCCCAAGTGGACACACAGTATCTGGCTGAAGGTAAAACGTTTCCCCAGGTTTCGCTTTGGAACAAAGATTCTTTCAGACACACTTGAACAGATGGATCCTACCACCATATATTCTTGTGCAGAAGCTACTGTCTCTCTCAACTGGGAAAACAGATTTGCTGCTAAAGAAATAGTGATGTGACCTACACGCCCACAACTCTGGTTTACATATCAGAAAAGTACACTTTTTTATTCATTAAGATGTGGACATTTCCATGGAGCAAGTTAACAATACCTTAACCTGCAGGCCCCATCTGCCCCTCAGCCTTCTTGGTGCCTGTATCAACATCTTTCAGCTGTAAGCAGGGAGAGAATCTCTATAAACACAGTGAATGTGAATGACTGAAAACACTCACAGAGCATTGGAACATGCCGTCCATAGCCAGGAGGCATACCAAAATAGGATGCCCTCACGGTCGAGTATATTCTATGTACACCCATTTATACATATGTAATCAAAAAGGCTGCAATCTGCTAGACATGCACTTTGAACACAGGCGAAAGCTTTGCTGCAATGGAACACATTGCATTTTAGTGAGCATGGTGACCCTGTCCCCATTCCACAGAAAGCGTAGTACTCTGCTCCACAGAACTGAGACCTTTGGACACTCCGCCACCCTGCTCAGTAGTGGGTGTAGTTCTGACTTCTCTGTGATGGTGCTCAGATTAAGCCATCTGTGAAACTCTGCCAGGCCAGGCTGTCCATTCTTCTTATTTAAGGCTTAAGAAATAACTCAGAATTGAAACTAAGTAGGAAAATGACATCTTTGACCACACGTCAAGATGGTCATAAATCAGAATCCAAATCCTTTTCTTCTCTTTCTTCCACCCTCCTACCCCATACCCTCTGCCCTCCACTACACAGATTAAAGAATTTTGCAAAAGCATATTTTTGGATATAAAGCTTTGTTTTCGCAGGATACTTTGGCTCTGATATAGATTGAGGAGTTCAACGTTTTGAACAAAAAATTAGGTAATTTTCAAAAATTATTTTAGCAATCTTTCTCCCTAAGAGGGAGGCAAATTGTTCACAAAAATGAGCATCAGATGGAATTGACCTTTGTTGCCCAAACTCATGATTTGCTGATGACCAGAGCCCAGGGAGTCAAGGCCAGCCAGCCTTTCAATCCTAAGCTGGACTTCTGGGCAGGAATCACATGGCCCCTGGCAGCTTGCATGGTGGTTGTGAACTTAGGATGAAAACTTCTAAAAACACTTACCCTAAATTACTAAATACGTCAGTGTGTCAATGCATTTATTGCCAAGAAGCTTGGCTGAAGGTCATAATATCTAACTGCACCCCAAAAAGTGAAGCATAGTGGGGTGCATAAGGGATCGTATCATCTGTGAGGGTCTCTATATCAGCGTTTCTGGAACCCTCAACAAAATCAGTTTTGCACATGCAACTGTCCTGAAATCCTTATCTGATCAGAAACTTCCTTGTTGGTGTATCAGGATTTCCTCCACATTCTAGCAGTTAAGTGGTGAGCAACAGAAATGGCAGAGGTCTCAGTAATGAGAGGTGTGAAGCAGATGTTACAAGGCTGGTACTATTAGTGACAGCTCAATTAGCCAATACCTACTGATTGAGTGCCTCCTGTGTACAAGGCACAGGGTGAGTGAGGGGGACCAGTGTCAAACTGATCTGCTGATAAATGACAAAGCTTGCAACAAAGCGGACGGGATATCTATGTCGCCAGCGGGCAGCATGCAAGTCCAGATGTGGGTCTGCTCATGCACTTCCACGGTCAATTGCACCTTGCAGCTATTCCAAGCTACGGCTCACATGTGGCAGCCTGGTGGAGAAGAAGGTGATTACCAAAATATTTCTTATCCCACATTTCCAGTAGAATTGACTTAATGCTTTGTTGAATGCTGAAATACATAGTTTTAAATTCTTTTAATGATCCTGATTTTTTTAGTCCAGAGTTATCTTAAAAGAAAGTCTTTCTATACACATGCTGAATCATGAGAATATAATCCTCCTGACCAAAAAGATTTACAATATTTATCATTCAAACTTTTTTATTTACAATAATATTTAACAGTCTTTATGGGCTTAAATGTAGCAGATATCACCTGTGCATCAAGCATTACACTTCATTCCTTTAAGATGTGCTTCATCCTCACTCAAGCTGCTTGCCACCCTCCGATTTCTGGTCCAGTCTACTCTTGTTACTCTTCACCATGTAGATGAAGTAGGCAAGGGTCTCTTTTTCATTCACAGGTATGTTCCTGAAGTGTCGACTCACAGTCTATGTGGGGAGAAAATACCAAAGTTCCTTAAACCAGGCATAAATCACACCGCAAATTCTACATTGTACAAAGAGGGGAACAGGGAGTTGTTTGCAAGCTGTGACGGGAATTACAAACGCTGCAGAACTTCCTGCTGTGTGTGGAACTCAGAATGCCCTTTGCCCTTTCTCCCCAGGGATGTAGGTGGTTTAATTTCCAGGATCCAAAAGTAGCTTTTTAACCTACAACTCTTCAAGGTGCAGTTCTATTTCAGTGGCAGCCAACCACCTGTCATGGCATAATTTCACAGTCATACTCATGGAGGAGAGACAGGGACTGCTCTGGTTGGCCAGCTGCTACCAAACCTCTCAGGCCTTGAAAGTGGGAAGAAATGTATTTTTTAAAAATTGTGGGGCAGGCGTGGTGGCTCACACCTATAATCCCAATGCTTTGGGAGGTTAAGGCGGGAGGATCAGTTGAGGCCAGGAGTTCGAGACCAGCCTGGGCAACACAGTGGAGACCTCATCTCTACTAAAAAATTAGCCAGGTGTCATAGCATGCACCTGTGGTCCCAGATACTCAGGAGGCTGAGGTGGGAGGATCACTTGAGCCCAGGAGGTTGAAGCTGCAGTGAGCTGTGACTGTGCTATTGCACTCCAGCCTAGGGGACACAGCGAGACCTTGTCTCAAAAACAAATAAAAATTGTGTTAGGCTGGGCATGGTGGCTCGCGCCTGTAATCCCTTTGGGAGGCCGAGGCGGGCAGATCACCTGAGGTCAGGAGTCTAAGACCAGCCTGGCCAACATGGTGAAACCCCGTCTCTACTAAAAATACAAAAATTAGCTGGGTGTCGTGGCAGGCACCTGTAATCCCAGCCACTCGGGAAACAGGCAGAGACTCACTTGAACCCCGGAGGCAGAGGCTGTGGTGAGCTGAGATCATAGCAATGCATTCCAACCTGGGAGATAGAGCAAGACTCTGTCTTAAAAAAAAAAAAAAAAAAAAAAAAAAAAACTGTGTTAAATGAACAGCCAATTGAACAAATTGAACAGAGGTATCGGAACCCCAAAATTCCTCTAAGTAGTGCATAACTGCCTCCTGAAAGACACATCAGATTTGAAGGAAAATGCATCATTTACTAATACTCCTAATACTTCATTCTGTAAGTAATGAGAATGCAGGTCTCCTCCTGTCCCACCTCATTCTTTCCCTTCCACCGGAGAGAACACTGGCAACGGGTGATGTTATTTTAAAGTAGGAGAGGCTTCTGACCTCCTCTGTGTCATCTGGACACTGGTGAAGAAGTTGTTTAAGAAAAAGTGACGGCCGAGCAAGAAACCTCTAAAGGAAAAACCAAAAATGAAATAGGCTGGAAGCCTTTCAGGAAATCTCAATGGATCAAGGTGACTGAAACAGATAAAAAAAAAGACAGAAAGCTAGACATGAAGAGTGATTATCTCTGGATGATAGAATTATATTTTTCTTTTCTCCATTTTCCAACTTTTCTATGACAGGCAGAAAAATATATTAAGAGGGATTAAGAAAGAAAAGAAGGATAAGAAAATACCTGCAGAAGTGAAAAAGACAGAATTATCAAGCCAGGCAGTTCATGTATTTTAAAAATGGCCAATGGAGCACGTCCCCCTACTCCAAACTGTGTTAACAACTCAGGGCAGGAGAAAACTTTCTTGGGTGCCATTCATTAAAATACTTTCATTACCAACACCAGAGTCGGAGAAATCAAGGGAAAAAAAATAGCTCCTGTAGAACATCAGGAAGGTTTTGAAATGATTAATCTGACACACAAAATGATGATATCTGTAAGAATCTTGCTAAGCCAGGCACAGTGGCTCATGCCTGTAATTCCATCACTTTGGGAGGCCGAGATAGAAGGATTGCTTGAGCCAAAGAGAATCACTTGAGCAACATAGTGAGGCCGCGTCTCTACAAAAATAAAATTAGCTGTGCACAGGGGTATGCACCTGTGGTCCCAGCTACTCTGGAGGCTGACGTGGGAAGGATCACTTAAAGCTGGGAGGTTGGGGCTGCACTGAGCCCAGACTATGCCACTGCACTCCAGCCTGGGTGATAAAGCAAAACCCTGTCTCCAAAAAAAAAAAAAAAAAAAAAAAAAAAGAATCTTGCAAAAAGGATTCAAACAAATGAACACTCAGGACTTAGAATCTGGAGTCATGAGATCCCAGGCTAAATTCAGCTATCAACTTGCTGTGTGATTTTAAGCAAATCCTTTCTTCTTTCTGTGCCATGGTTTCTTTTCTGGAGCTGAGGCCTTTGCAGGTCTAAAGCTGTGGGGTTCTAAATTGTGCCAAAGAGGAATACGGAGTTGCTTCCAGAACTCTGGAGGAGATTACAATTAGCAGACACACACAGTAAGGGAGAATCAGGGTAACCATCAG
This sequence comes from Piliocolobus tephrosceles, assembly GCF_002776525.5. Lineage (NCBI taxonomy): Eukaryota > Metazoa > Chordata > Mammalia > Primates > Cercopithecidae > Piliocolobus > Piliocolobus tephrosceles. Next base: position 136,222,957 of record NC_045437.1, read on the forward strand.
CAGCAGCACAATGCTGGCTCTCTTTAGAGGGCAATTTTGTCTACCTACTTCTGCTAACTGGGCCTTATTGAAGCCTGGTCTGGTCTGCAACTTGTAGTGTCGTTTATAACGTCGTAGGGTGTTCACTTGCAGCTGGAACAGATCAACCTAGGGAGAAGAGGAGAAAAATGTTAACCATCACCTGACCAACCAGGACTCACCAAGAGCCCACTATGTGCCTAGCACTACACTAAGGTAGGGGTGAGGATGGGGAGGGCTTCAAAAGAGGTCTTAGAAATGGTCCATTGAGGACTAGTAACTGGTTGGGAGGGCAAAAGTAACAGTGGAAAAACAGTTCTGGCTGGCGTGGGCTGATCTCACACAACTGGTGGAGAAGGTAAAGCTTAAGCTAAGGAGAAGCAGGGTCTGACAAGGCACTGAGAAACAGGGTAGGGAATAGGGGAAAAGATCAGAGCACAGAAAACTGGGAGAGGCACAGATGGGCAAGGGGGTCACAGGCAACTGTGATGGGTTTAAAAGGTGAGAATGGATGGTAGCACATCTAGAAAAACAGAAGGAGCTATCACAGAGGGTAGAGGGTGATGGCGCAGGATGGGTCTGGTGGTGGTTGTTGGGAAGACTGATGGGGGAATACAGAGGGAGATGCTATAGCAACAAGCAGAATGAGATAAAGAGGTTGAGCTTTGAAGAGGCAGTGATGCTAGAAGGGACACCAAAGATGGAGAGCAAAGGCAAAAACCAGAGACATCCTGGAGGAAGACAGGCCAGAATGAGGCAGCGACTAGATAAAGGGGCACAAAGGAGGGCAGTGGGAAGAACTGTTATCCTCAAATAGCTCTTTCCTAGGCCCAGCCTTCTGATATTAGAATCCTTAACCTCCCTCCAGAGAAAGTTCAAAAGTTACTGTAGTGAATGTGCAAACCAGCAGGTTAGGGTTGGGGTCTTTGCAGATGACTGGATAACAGAGGGGAAGGGACCCCCCTTTTTGTTTCTAACAAAGAAAGAGAGGAAAGCTGCATAGTCATGAAAAATCGAAGGCCCATAAAGTTGGGCTGCCTTTACCTGCCTCTAAAAGAGCTGTTCTTGCTTCAGGCAGGTGGAGAGCACTTAAAAACAAAATGAATGATCAATATGAGGGGCCAAAGTCCTTCATTCTTTTCAAAACATTCCTTAAAACCTTTTTTTTTTGGTGAAAACCACTTAGAAATCGAATACATCCATTTCTTTATAAAATAACAATAATGCTAAAAGCAACAGCAAGATTCTGTAAACCAACATTGGAAAAGGGGACACAGGGAGGGGCAGAGGGAAAGGGCCAGATTTTCAACGGTTTCCTCCACATCTGCAGACAAAGGCCCGCCTACTCTTTCTATTCCTACACAGTCATTTTCACTCTGAGTGCTAACAGGCGGTTGCCTTATGAAATATTCATGTGTCAAATATTCAATGTACACTATAAACGGTTCTTCTTTTGCTGAGTCTTGAGTGAAAACAATTTAGTAGAAAGAAAATCCAATATTCCTTCCTGAAGCCTCACTTAATAGACACAGGCACCTGAAGGGAAGGCGGCCTTCCAGTTTGAGAAGCCTAGGTCACATGGTCTAGCGCAGCGGTTCTCAACACAGCATGATTTTGTCTTGTAAAGGAGGTGTGGCAATGTCTGGAGACACTTTTCGATTTCATGACTCAGGATGGTGATGGGTAGAATCCCATGAGGGGATGATGCTGAGGCATGCTGTTAAATATCCTACGATGCAGAGGACAGTCCCCACAACAAAAACTATCTGACCCCAAATGTCAAACCAGGTCCAGTTTAGTCAACTTTGAAATGGATCCTTGGAAACAGCCTGGACTAGGTGTCAAGAAATCAGTGAGAGAAAATCTGAGCTGGTATGAACTGATGACCTACATCTTCATTTTTTGGGGAACAGACTTCTCCCAAACCATTACACACTCTCTAAAGGTTTTAAACAAGGTTTTAAAAAAAGTGACACTGTGGTTGTATTTATGCATTTGTCAGGGGCGTCTTGCAGAAAAACAGCGTGGTCTACTGGAAAGGGCCCCAGACTAGAGCCTCCAAACTATATACATGACCTCGGCTCTCTGCCTGTCCATAAAATGATGAGGCAGTCTGACTAGTGGGTATCCAAGCTTTTAGCTCTCAGATTCCACATTACTATAATTCACTTTTCAAACAATCCACAGCAAAACAAAGGGGACTAAAATTACTTCTTAACACAAAAAGCAGACCAGGCCAGAGGTGAGGATCAGATTAGAATCCATTTTTCCAGCTTCCGCAAATTGATTTCTTTGACCTTTACCTCAGGAATGTCAGTGTCGTGCTCGGGAGAATCTCCGCCATCGTCACTTGTCTTCCTCTTCCTTTTATTTCGGACACTCTGGATGAAATTTTTGTGAAAATCACAGATATACAGGTGCCTTACCTGACGGACAGAAAAATCAAAGTCAGAGTTGGCTAATTCCTTGGAGACAGCAACAGGTATCTGTCAAACTGTGGGGCTTCCGTCCATTGCAGGGCATTGGAGAGAGAGAAGGAAGACAAGATGTAGGCCATCATTCCTAGAAGCTCACTACTGAGGTGCAGAAGAACACAAAGAGAACGCTAACATCACACTTTGTGGCATATCATACACCAAGCCTCCAGTGAATGGTGAAAACAGTAAATGGTACAGATTCAGCAAAGGAAGAGATTCCTGCAACAGAGATGCTCAGGGTGAAGGGCCCTGGCTAAAAGGGAGGACTTTAGGCAGACAGGAAGCATTCCAGATGGGTAGGAGTGCCAAGACTTTAGAGTTCCCAATGGAGGATGACAGAAAGAGTGAGTGAGGAGGCCCAGGGTACAGTGTCAGTTGGGTGATGATGGCTGCCCATGTAGGAGCATAATGAAAAAGTGAGGCATCTGGGCGGTGGGCATGAGAACAGCTTAGACTTTCCTTCCGACAAGACAGAGTTCCTCAAGGAAGCAGGGAGTAATGCGACATTTTCAGAAGACCTGTAGGAGTCATGAACTTATAGTGGGCTGGAATGCACTGTCCTGGGGAGGAGGAAAGCAGGACACAAGGGACTGTGGCAATGGTATTCGGGACACTTTATTTTTACACTTACAATAGCTACTATTGTAGGATAATAACTCTCTGAAAAACTTTGTTTCTATGTGTCAATTTATAATACTTGCATTATCTCACATCTGATCCACAAAGAAAAGTGGAAAAAGATGTGGAAATTCTTACAAGGTAGAATCACATACAAGAAGGTGGATACTACAGATTTTCTAATACAGGATGGAGGTAAGTGAAGGTGGCAGCAACAGCTAAGACATGAAGAATCCTCCATGGCTGGCTGGAGGAGCCACTGAAAAACCTTACAGAAACTGAATGCCTGGCAAATGACTTGGGGTTGTTGATAGTGAAACAGCTGTTTCACAAATGTTCTGCAGAGACTTCTGAATTTGAGTTTATTCCTTAAATCCTTAAAGATAAAAGTAAGCTGGCAGGAAATTGCATCAATTAATGCAGACCTTTTCATGGAAAAAATAATGAAAACTGTTTATTCAGATGAATGATCACTTTCATGTGGCTGAATTAGTGAGTCATGAATACTTTTAAGTTTATACCGTGATGGTGTCTTGCAGACAGGAGGTACTCGAAAAATGTTGATGTACCAATATAGGAAGTCTCCTATATCTAAAAGTGGCTTAGGCTAATGAAAGCCACCACTTACGTGGTTACAAATTGGGATAGCTTTGTCAGATTCAACTCAGACTTTCGAACACAGCACATGCCACTGTCCCTAAGAATCCCACCTAGCTGACGTATATAATACTGAACATGCTTTTCTCCAGGAAGAAAGCACAACAAAGCCCACTCTGCATCCCTGAGAGGAAGCTGGTCCTGCATGTTAGCTAGACTGGCGAGGCCACTCAGATCAACTGCTCAAGTTCACATTAACAAACTTCATAGGAGAACAGGGAGAATAGGTGCCTTCCTAAAGCTTCGGCCGGGAGATTTCAGATCAGGACAATAGAATAACAGAATCCGAGCTGTAAGATAATTTAGCAATCACTAGTACAACCCCATTGACCCCAATCCCGTTTTCTAGACGGGTAAAAATGAAGCCATCCAGAGTGAGGAAATGACCTGGCCAAGGTCACCCAGGCCTTCTGCCCCCCTAGTACATGTCTTTTCCTACCCCAGCATTTTCCTTTATACTATTCTCAACATCCATTTTTCTCCAGAAAAAAAAAAAAAAGCAGAAATATGTCAACTGGAGGTGTATTAATATTTTAATAGATCACAGAACACTGCCAAAGTCTATATAAAATGAGTTAAACAGCCTGAGTTGAATTTTTGGTGCTGTTATTTAAAAAGGTTCTCTGCTAGACTCTCTTACAAGATAAATAATCATTTTCTCCTTAACCCTTTTCACGTACATACTGGTTTTCAGAAATTTCAGAGCTCAGTGGCCTTTGGGAGTGGGGTCGGGGCAGGAGGTAGTAGCAAAGGCTCTAGTTTTTTTCTTTCACTTTCTGCAATAGCTAAAAATTCTTGTAACATAGCAGTTACTTGGAATTGAATTCCTGCCCAAGCCTGTGAGAAAGAAATAGAAACCCTTTCAGAAATAATGACTACACAACACCACCCTAAAACAAATTGTGAGTGATTCCACCTGGAAACCTTACTCCTTCAGAAGTATTACCTTTTGGGAACACTAATGCTAGGCTCAGGCTGCCCTTCTTTTACTAGACAGTGGGTGTGAAATGATCAGCATAGCTCAACGTAGGTTTTCAAGTAGAGTCAATGGGTAAATAAAAGGAGTCCTGGTTGCAGCAGCAAAATCATTCAGATGGGAAGGCATCCAGTGATCTAAAAGGATTGGAAGATTCTATTTTTTTAAAGACTGGAAAATATTATTATAAGCTGCTCAAGCAAAGCAGCTTCTAACAACCTACACAAAAGGTAGGCAGTGTTTCTAAGCGGATGAATTCATTGTCATAAGCATTTCACCTCAATAGGTGACCTAACAAGGGATCACCTTGTCTAGCCCCTTGTTTGTACTCAGATAATTTCCATTCATGCATTCATTGATAGAGATTTGTAGTAAGAAAGCTATTAACTCTCTCTCAACCACTTAAAAATAGCAACTGTCCATGCAAGAGTAGCAACTGTATTATAACGATTAACTTAAAAACAGGGGTAGGAGGGAAGAGTCTGAAGAAAGGACAGGGGGCTGGGCGCAGTGGCTCACGCCTGTAATCCTAGAACTCTGGGAGGACTAGGCTGGTGGATCATTTGAGGTCAGGAGTTCAAGATCAGCCTGTCCAACATGGCGAAACCCCATCTCCACTAAAAATACAAAAATTAGCCAGGCATGGCAGCAAACGCCTGTAATCCCAGCTAATCAGGAGGCTAAGGCAGGAGAATCGCTTCAACCTAGGAGGTGGAGATTGCAGTGAGCTAAGATCTTGCCACTGCACTCCAGCCTGGGTGACAAGGGAGAGACTCTGTCTCAAAAAAAAAAAGGACAGGAGAGATTTTTTATTTATTAGAGACTTAATGAAGACTTATGTATAGGGCTTGGAAGTAAATTAGATAGTATGTTTAAGAAATTAACCAGCCTCCTAGGTGCTGTGTGTATCTTGACACCCTCACTTCCTATCTCTGGGCCTATTTCAACCCTAAAACCAGAGAGGAAACGTGCACTCCCTTTCAGTTGAACAAGCAGTCTCTGATTTCCTACAACTGTGGAGAAATTCTGATTCTAAAAGAGAATGGATGTTAACCACTCTTTAAGCTCTTAGCTACTTTACCTGAATATTAAATATTCCCTTAACTCATTTCCAGTTCCTAATCATGAAGCAATCACTTAAGGCTTGCAGCAACAAATGTCAAACTAAAAAGTTCTTAATTGGTTGACAATAGGCACAGCTTCAGAATTGTTAACTACAAGTGGTGAAATCACACAGAAGTTTCCTATAATACGCCACAAAGAGCAGGGCAATCCGATTTAAATTTAAATCTCCACCCCCTTATTTCAAAAGAAACTACCACTAAGAAAATTGATTTCTTTTCTTCCCCCTCCAGTCACATCGACTGCAAGAGCCATTTCCCAAGACCTGGCCTTGGTCTTATTTCTCCCACATCCTAGAAAAACCCATTTCCACAGTTGCCTGCGAAGCAGCTAGCTCGGTGACACTCTGCAGATACCGAGGCTGCGGGAGCCAGGGAAGTAACTGCCACCTTTCTCTGTCTGAAGGAATAACAGGGTTCCTAGAAGGAGAGAGAAGTTGGAAAAGAGCCGGGTATCTTCATCACCCGCCCCTCCGATTCTTGCTCCTTCAAGGGCCAACAAAATTAACCCACCTCTCCCTGCTCTAAAGTCTAAACCATAAACCAATAAAACAAGTTGGAAACTGCTGTCCAATCTTCCCAGGCAGCAGGAGTCCTGAAGTCCCCGCCCCCATCCTCCCGGATCTGGGTAGAATCACAGTCAGAGCATGTCAGCGCTGGAGCGGCCTTTGAAATGCCGAGTCCAACTCAGTTCTGCAGACGCGGGGCGTCGAGGCCCACGGCGGGGAGTGCCCAGGGAGTCCCGACCGCAGCCCGGGGCAGCGGACGGAGAGCTGGGGGCGCCGGGGCCCAGACGCGGGCGGGGGCGGACTCACGCTCTTGTCGATGTCCAGCTTGAGTTTCTTCTGCGAGATGCTCTTCTGGACCCTCTTGCTGAAGGAGGCGTTGCCCGCGGGCCGGACGCAGCGCTCGCCGTCCTCGATGAGGCAGCAGCTCTGGCCGTAGCCCGGGGCGGCGGCGGCGGCGGCGGGGGCGGCGGCGGGGGGCCCTTCGCGGCTGTCCTCCTCCGTGCTGAAGCCGTTCATCTCCCCGCCCCGGGCCGGTCCCTCTGGGGGAAGGTCCCCGGTAGGCCACTCCGCGGCCGCGCGTGCCGCGGGGCAGGTCGCTGAGACCCCCGCACCCGAGGGTCCCAGAGTCCGTCTCCAGCCCGGGCGCTGCCCTGCCCCGCGTCCGAGAGGCCTGGGTCCCTCGGCCCCCGGCTCTCCGCCTCCGGAAGCCCCCTTCCTCCCCGCTCGAGGCCCCGGGGTCGGCTCCCGCGGCTCGCAGGGCCCCGCCGGGGGTCACCCGGAGGAGCCTTCTGCCGGGGGCCCAGAACCGTAACCCTGCAGCGGGGGCGTCCGGGAGGGCGTCCCAGGAAACAGCCGCTCCCTAAGGACTCCGGGCCTGGGTTGCCAGGGGGTTTCGAAGGCCCCCGCCGGCTCCCGCCTTCTTTCGGCTGCGGGGCAAACTCGCTGCCGGGCAGCTCCCCCGGGGTGGCGCGGCCTCCTCGCGCGGGGCCCGGCCTCGAACCCGCGGCACCCGGGCCCCGCGGCTCGTCCGGCCCACTCCACCCCTGCAGCAGCTCAGCTGCGCCCCGAGTCCCGCGGCAACCCCAGGGCCGCCCGGCCGCCGCCCGCCGAACGCGCCGCACCACAACAGTTCGCTCCCCCCGCCCTCCGCGGGACAACGGAAGTCCCGCCTTCACGCGACCATTGGTCTCATTTGCTCTCTGGGCGGGGCTGCTGCCGCCGCTGGCGCGTCCCATTGGGCGTCACCGCCGCCAGTCTCCGGCGCTAGGCTACTTCCTGGACTCTGCTGGGATGGGTTCAAAGTAGAGAAAGTGGAAGAGGAAAGAGTTACCCCGGCGAGAACTGGGAACCGGGCCGCAGACTCTCCGGCCCCGGGGAGGGATGGTGAGCAGGAGCCTGGCTGGACCGAGGGCCAGACTCCAGGAACAGAGGAACACATTCGGGGACAGACAGTTGAGACGCGGAAGGGGACGCTGAGGGACAGACTTGAAGGAGCGGCATATGAGGGGACCTAGAAAGGATAGAGGTGCTATCATGAGAGGGACGGACTAATAAAATGAAGGGCCAGGGCCAGAGGACTCGCGGATCCATGGGAGGAAGGGTGGGTGAAATAGGACAGAAAGCCAGTCATGGCGGGAAAGACAGAGGGACAACCACATACAGATACGTGGAAAGACATGTGGAGGAGGTTATGGGGGATCTTGCAAGGTAGTCGCAATGTTGGGGGTAGCCGATCCCTTCCGGACTGTGGCGAGTGGGACTGGCTTGGACGGCGCGGGGAAAAAAAAGCAGAGGGGGAAAGGAGACCCTGAGGGGTTTGGGCGACCCCTCCACTGGGACGAATGGGAAGTCCGAATGAGGTCTGGAGGGTGGACTAGGTGAGCCGCGGGCAAGAAGAGAGGCTGCAGGGGAGATGGAGTGAAGGCTGGGAGTGGGGTCCAGGGGCCAATCTCGGAATCTAGATGGAGAAGGGCTGCGGTGTCTTGGGTCCTCCCTGGTGCTCCAAGCTGTAGTTCTATTGCTTTGAGCCCCCAGGTCTACCGGCGAAGTGAATGCGCCCTGCCAAGACCCTGCGCTTGGTTTCAGCGCCCAGGGCGCCACCTCCCCTCCAGGAAGGGCCATAGGATATCCTCTGGTCCAGCACTTCAGTCATGCCACCCTCCAACTGGGCAACATGGTGACTGATGAGGTCATGTAGGGCTGGGCAGCGTTTTATGGACAGGAAAGAGCAGAGGATGTGTTAGGTGATAGGTAAGCAAGTGTTAGGACTAGAGGGCATAGAAGGAGCTTCGGGTTTGTGTCCTGTTGAAAAAGGGGAAGCTACCAGTTTCCATGTTTAGAAGCAGATGTCTGGTGATCTTAAGTTTTGCTCAGTGGCCATAAACGCATTTGTAGCATCTGAACTGGTAATTTCACACGTGGCACAGCCATTGTCGGAAACAGGCCTACCAGAGATAATATGAAGTACAATGATGTTCATTATGGAATTATTTATAATAGGCAAAATAAAATAGAACCTCAGAATTCCAAAAGGGAAGTAGTTAAGTAAACTACCTAAAATCTTCAGAAACAGATACTGTGCAGTTAGCATTTAAGGTAGTTTCAACATCAATGTAAACATTTTCTATAGAGAATAATTCACCATTAATTCTTTTTTTTTTTTGAGACGGAGTCCCTGTCGCCCAGGCTGGAGTACGGTGGCGCGATCTCGGTTCACTGCAACCTCCGCCTCCCGGGTTCAAGCGATTCTCTTGCCTCAGCCTTCCGAGTAGCTGGGACTACAGGTGCGTGCCACCACACCTGGGTAATTTTTTTTATAGAGACGGGGTTTGGGGTTTCACCGTGTTAGCCAGGATGATCTCAATCTCCTGACTTGATCCGCCCGCCTCGGCCTCCCAAAGTGCTGGGATTACAGGCGTGAGCCACTGTGCCCGGCCAACCATTAATTCTTAAGAGCTGTTGAGGAGTTGGAGAAACGCTTTTTTAATGATAAGTAAACAAATTCAGGATACGAAATTTCATGTAGGATACGATGTCTATACATCTATGTTAAAAGAAAAAAAAAACTATTGGTATAAAAAATACACCAAAGTACTAATAGTGATTATTTCTGGGTAGCAGGAATATGGCTGATATTTTTCCCCTTTTGTTTAACCTTTGCATTTTCTTTTTTTTTTTTTTTTTTTTTTTTTTTTTTTTTTCTTTTTTGTGGAGAATGGGGTCTCGCTGTATTACCCAGGCAGGTCTTGAACTCCTGGGCTCAAGCTATCCTCCCGCCTCTGCCTCCCTGAGAGCTGGGATTACAGGCGTGAGCCACCGCGCCCGGCCTGCATTTTCTTTAATAAGCATTATTTTTGTTTTTACAGTAGAAAAAATAGAATAAAAATTAATGGAAAAAAGGCACAGATTAATAGGAGTCTCCCCTCAGAGTTCATATATTCTATTCAAAAGTAAATTGTTGTTGAACTCCTTATGTATACCACGTATAAGGCTGGCTATAGGAGGAGGATGAAACATAACCCTTGCCCTAAAAGAATATCTCCTATCTGGGGTGTTCAGACATGTATGTAGAAAACACTTGGGTATCTGTACCAGGCACTGTGTAATGTTGGTTCCAAAGTCAGTTGGTATGGATGAAACCTCCACGTTTCCCATATTTTTCTAAACAGCATTTGCATACAATGCTAGGCTATTGTGGTACACACAACTTCTGCACCAACCTCCTCTGGTCTAAGGGGATCTGGGACCTTTTCTTAGGTGCTCTGTCTCAGTCCTTGAGGTAGTGGCTACTTATATCTGGTATTCTTGTATTATTTAGCATTCTTTTTTCTTTTTACTAGGCAGTTCCTTATAACTGTAGAGGACTACAGTCCCCTATTATAATTAATACATGTTTATATTATTATTTTCCTGTCAAATTACTGTGGTGGTTACTCTTTCCTGATTACACCTAGACTGATACCCCCCAGCCAGCCTCTGTGTGTGTGTGTGTGTGTGTGTGTGTGGTGGTGGTAGGGGAGTTCAGTTCTTACTTGTATGCTTGTAAACGTTCTTGTAATGGTTTTTTTTTTTTGTTTTTTGAGATGGAGTTTCACTCTTGTTGTCCAGGCTGGAGTGCAATGGTACGATCTCGGCTCACTGCAACCTCCGCCGCCTGGATTCAAGTGATTCTCCTGCCTCAGCCTCCCGAGTAGCTGGGATTACAGGCATGCGCCACTGCTCCCGGCTAATTTTGTATTTTTAGTAGAGATGGGGTTTCTCCATGTTGGTCAGGCTGGTCTTGGACTCCCAACCTCAGGTGATCCGCCCGCCTTGGCCTCCCAAAGTGCTGGGATTACAGGCATGAGTCACCGCTTCCGGCCATTCTTTATGTGTAATTTTGTAGTCTTTGTTCAAGGAATACTTTATCATAATCTTTCCCCATATTACTATGTAGTTTTCACAGTTGCCATTTTTCATGTAGTACAGTGCAGTTGCTGTAGTACATACAGTACACTGTGGTGCTAAAGACAGTTGGCTTTGCTGTCAGAACTGGGTTCAGATCTGGAGTCCACTCCTTACTTGTTATAACATGTTAGCAAATTATTTCACTTCTTAAGTCTGATGAAATGGGTGGTGACAAATTCTTAACACAGTGCCTAGAACATCACAAGTGGTTAATAAATGTCAGCTATCATGATTCCTACCATAGTTACATTTGCCCCCCAAGAAGTTGGATATCTTTTTTGTGTGGTTCTGTATAATTATTTTTGAACATAAAACTTTTTATTATTTAGGATTATTATTTTTTCTGAGTGCCAGAGGTGGAATTGTGGTCAAAGACTACAAAGTTTTCCAAGGTCTAAGGGCCAGGCTCACTAACCCTTTCTTTTTTCCTTTCCTGTCTTTTCTGCCTCTGCCCTCCCCACCCTCACTCCTTCCATCTAGTCAGGCCCCAGTTGAGAAGTTATTCCTCAACACGCCTTAAAGAATCAGAGTTGAATACCTTGGCCAAGCAGTCACAGTCCTACAAAAGCTCTTTCCTCTTTCTCTCCTCTTTTCCCTTTTTGGGGAATGTGGCATATGGCTCTGGGAGTAATTTCCAATGACTGCCTTTCTTTGGGAACAGGTGGACACTTAGGTGTCCAGTGACTGGGTTTCTAATCCTTGGGTGGCTCCTGATTGTATAATAGTGGGTACTTGCTGGGTTAAGCCTGTGGCTTAAACTGTACTCGTCAGTTTCTCTCATGCAAATCTGTTGATTGGAACTGACAGGTGGTTGGTGGGAGTGGTTAGAGCAAAGGCACTAATGGTAGGTCCTACCTCCTGTGTTCCCCAGGGCCTGGTAGTTGAGCTTGTCCTTGGGTTCTGTAAGGTGCTCATAGATATGTTGGCATGAACCAAAAGTATCTGAGACAGGGCTCAACTTAGAAGGTTTTTCTTGCCAAGGCTGAGGACGTGCCCGTGACACAGCCTCAGGAGGTCCTGACTACATGTGCCCAGGGTGGTTGGGATACAGCTTGCTTTTACACATTTTAGGGAGACATGAGACATCAGTCAATATATATAAGGTGTACATTGGTTCCATCTGGAAAGGCAGGACAACTCAATGCTGGGGCTTCCAGGTCATAGGTAAATAAGAGACAAATGATTGCATTCTTTTGAGTCTTTGCTCAGCCTTTCACTAAATATACAATTTACATGTGGGGAAGGGGCAAGGTGGCTGGTAGAGGAATAGTCATTTATGCCTTTGTCTCAGTGGATCTGCAATTTTACATAAACAGTAGGGCAGAGGAAGCAATCAGATATTCATTTGTCTCAGGTGAGCAGAGGGATGACTTTGAGTTCTGTCCTTTGTCCCACACCTATGAAGATGAGTTATCCATTTACATTGCCAGGGTGAAACTCAACAGAACTGTTTTAGGGTAAAGATCTGGAGGCCCACAAAGAATTTCCTTGTGGGCAAATTGTGACGGAGGTCTGTAGCTTTTTTTATCTTTGTAGCTATCTAGTTTAGGAATAAAATAAGAGGTAGGTTTGCCTGATGCAGTTTCCAGCTTGACTTTTCCCTTTGCCTTCGTGATTTTGGTGTCCCAAGATTTGTTTTCCTTTCACATTGTTCTGAGACTGGAAGTTCTGCAAGGACAGGGAACTGTCTCTGTGGCTCATCGTAGTTTCCAGTGCCCAGGCACTTGATTAATATTTGTTGAATGGACGGGTTGATGGATGTTGGATGACTTGGCCTCTGGAATCAAAAGGCAGTATAGCATAATGGTTGGTATAAATCTAGATGTAGTCAACTTATGCTGGAATCCTGGCTCTGCCACTGACTAACGTGGGAGCCTTGGGAACATTTCATGGCCTTAATACGCATTGGTTCCTCATCTGTAAAATGGGGATGATAGTAACCTCTTGGGATTGTTGTGAAGACTGAGTTATTTGGTTAAACCAACTATTAGATATAAAAGTGCCTTGGGCTGGGTGCGGTGGCTCACGCCTGTAATCCCAGCACTGGGAGGCCGAGACGGGCAGATCACGAGGTCAGGAGATCGAGACCATCCTGGCGAACACGGTGAAACCCCATCTCTACTAAAAAATACAAAAAAACTAGCCGGGCGAGGTGGCGGGCGCCTATAGTCCCAGCTACTCGGGAGGCTGAGGCAGGAGAATGGCGTGAACCTGGAAGGCAGAGCTTACAGTGAGCCGAGATCCAGCCACTGCACTCCAGCCTGGGTGCCAGAGCGAGACTCCGTCTCAAAAAAAAAAAAAAAAAAGTACCTTGTACGTATTAGGTACTCAATAAACATAAGATACTATTATTGGCTTAATTAGTCATCATTAGGTTTAGCAAGTAACAGAAAACCCAAAAATAAGCTTACATTTTTCTCTCACCTTCAGGAATCCTAGAGGTGAGCAGATTGTTTTCTTTAGCATCAGAGACCGGGGCTTATCTTTTGTTGCTTTGCCGTGTTTGGCTTCCATTCCCAAGGTCGCATCACTGAGCAAGGTGGCTGCTGGGACTCCCATCTACTGAGGCATTCTAGCCAGGAAGAAGGAGGAAAGGCAGAGGGAGGACTCCCCTTGCTCTTTAAGGATAGTTCCCAGAAGTTGTAGGTGAGCCTCCCACTTGTACCTCTTTGGCCAGAATTTTGCCATACCTAACAGGGGAGGGGAACATTGGGAAATGTAGCCCTTATTCCTGGTGGCTCTATGCCCAGGTGAAAACAGAGAGTTCTGCTACATGTGGAGATGGGTGGAATGTATATGGAGCCCAACCAGCTGCTCTGCTATACATCTTTTTAGAATTTCCCCATCTCTTCAATTCTGGGAGTGTGTCTTGGTTAATTTTGGTTCTGTTTCTCTGGAGAATGCTGACTAATCTGGGCTGCAAAGATCTGTAGTTTTTTGATCCAGGGACCACTGCAGCCTCAGCATTTTGCCATTTGTCAAGTTTCTGAATCTTCTTTTTTTTTTGAGACGGAGTCTCATTCTGTTGCCCAGGCTGGAATGGGGTGGCTCAATCTTGGCTCACTGCAACCTCCACCTCCTGGGTTCAAATGATTCTCCTGCCTCAGCCTCCTGAGTAGCTGAGATTACAGGCACGCACCACCACGCCCCGCTAATTTTTGTGGTTTTAGTAGAGACACATTTCATCATGTTGGCCAGGCTGGTCTCCAACTCTTGGCCTTAAGTGATCCACTCACCTTGGCCTCCCAAAGTGTTGGGATTACAGGCGTGAGCCACCGCACCAGCTATTTCTCAATCTTAACAACGTTCTCTGCAGCTTACATTGCAGGAACTGGTACTGTCTTCAACAGAGTACTATCCAGTCTTTAAAGGAAAGATTTCCAGGTTTCAAACCTAGCTCTATATCACAATCACGTAGGGAACTTTTAAAAAAATTACAAAAATTTCAGGCCTCATCTCAGACCTCCTAAATAAAATCTTGGTGGAAAGAGTATGAGGCTCTGAAATCTACATTTTAAAACACATTAATTTAATCTATGGATGATTCTTAATGCACCTTAAAGTTTAAGACACCCTGCTTTAAAGGTTAAAGTATGTAATAAATCTTCATTGGAGGCAATTACCTCTTCTAGTCTAGCCTACTCACTTTCTTTCAAACATACGTATTTTCTTATATCTACTCTTCTGCTTACAGTCATCCCTGACTTAGACTCGCTGGCTGTTAGACTTAGAAAGGGCCTTAGAAAGCCAATCCTTTATTTAAGCCTATGGGATTTGAGTTCAGCAAGGTTGAGCAACAAGTCCAAGCACACACAGTGATTAGTGGCTATTAGGATTGAAAAGGTATATGGTGGCAGCATTTGCTAGGATTATCTTTAAAATCTCCTTCCCCCCAAATTAAGAGGTTATACACAATAAGGGGTTGTACATAATTTATTTTGCTGAGATAGGGCAGTTCCCTCTATAGCCTCCACATGCTCCACCCCATGTCTAGGTATTGGCCTTCAGGGCTGGGTATCCTTGCATTCTCTCCATATCCTTTCCCTAGGTGATACTAGGTTTCCCTACAACCACCATATATGCTAATGTCTCCCGTCAATAAATATCTGAAGACTTGTGTGCAAAACAACAGATTTGAAAGTGAAATAGATTGGTTGTCATTAGCAATATTTGGGAAAAATTCTGGTCTCTTTGTTGGGAGAGTAAATCTGTAACTCCAGAAAGGAAATAGGAATAAATATTCAGTAAGGAAGAAATGAATACAGCACAGAAGCTTCTATGATCCCTGTTCTGCTTTGTGTAGGATTTAAGTTTCTTGAAATAGCCAATTGAATCTGATTTGCCACATTTATACATTTAGGTAATTAATTTTCCTTCCTACTGGCTTCATTCTTCAGATCTCAACTTAAATGTCACCTCCACAGAGAACTTTATCTGATTAAAAGAAGTTGTATCCCCCACAACCACCACTATTCTCTATCCAATGTCTTTTCTTATTAATATTTATCATAATATGCAATTATTCTGTTTGTTTTATTGTTCTGCAAGTGTTTCTGCTATTAGAATATAAGCTCCCTGAAGGCAAAAACCACATCTATCTTGTTCCTGTAGTTCCAGTGCATAGAACACGAATTCTCTGATTCTGGTGGCTAATAGAGTAGGGACTCAGTAAACATTTTAAAAATAAAATAATTTAAATATACTCGACTATACCAAAAGATTTATAAAGCAAAAAAAGTAAGATGCAAAACAGTACATAGTGTGTAATTCCATTTATATTTTGTATAATATATACAAAATATACATATTATGTATATTATAATAATATACACACACATGCGTACACACATTAAGGATACACAAAAAACTGGTAACTGTGGTTGCCTCTAGGATAGGGACTATGACTCAAGGGAGAGAAGATGGAAGTAATTTTAATTTTATAATCGTTTTTCCTGTTTTCCATTTTTGATTTACTGCATGCCTATATTTCTTTTATAATAATAAAAAAAACCATCTAGTACTGTTAGTTTAAAAAGGAAATATGGAATACCAAAAAAAAGGAAGAATCTTAGAATAACAGTCATTTAAATGGAATAAATTTGTCCTTGTGAAAACACCACAACATTGTCCTTATTTTTTTCATTCCACTGAGGACCTAGGAAAGCTTCCTCCAGCTCTGATGCTAGCCTGCAGTCTAGCACTTGACAGCTACTGGTATTGTGTATAGAAGCAAAGGCTCTGGACTCAGAAACACTTGGTTTGAATCCCAATTCTACCACTTACTAGCTGTAGTGCCACTGACCACTTAAACTCCATGAACCTCAGTTTTCTTCATCTGTAAGGTGGGGTGATAACAGTACTTCTCTAATAGGGATATTGTGAGGATCAAATATGATGATGTAAAGCAGTTAGCACAGTATCTTGAGCATAGTAAGTGCTTAATAATTGGCAGTTATTATTTCATACATTATAAGCTGATACCCCTGAACTTCCATTGTACCCAGGTTCAGATTTCTGCATGTTAAAGAAGACATCATATTGCAAACCATAGGGTGGTGCTGCATATCAGCCAATTGTTTAAGCTGCAGATCCATCAGCACAGCAATGATTGGGAAAGTACTTGATTATTTTAATCCATGTTATCCTCATTTTATAAAATTTTGTCGGTGGAAAATGGACATACCAATAGTAGTGATAAGAAGTATGCATATGTCAAGCAAGTGAAAATACAACCCACTGAATGGGAGAAAATGTTTGCAAATCATATATAAGGCAGTGATCCACAACCTTTTTGGTACCAGGGGCCGGTTTTGTGGAAGACAGTTTTTCCACGGATGGGGATGGGGTTGGGGTTGGGGGTGAGTGGGGATGGTTTCAGGATGAAACTGCTCCATCTCAGATTGTCAGGCATTAGATTCTCACAAGGAGTGCCCAACCTAGATCCCTCACATGTGCAGTTGCCAGTGGGGTTCACACTCCTATGAAAATCTAATGCTGCCAGGCCGGGCGCAGTGGCTCAAGCCTGTAATCCCAGCACTTTGAGAGGCCGAGATGGGCGGATCACGAGGTCAGGAGATCGAGACCATCCTGGCTAACACGGTGAAACCCTGTCTCTACCAACAATACAAAAAACTAGCTGGGCGAGGTGGCGGGCGCCTGTAGTCCCAGCTACTCGGGAGGCTTGAGGCAGGAGAATGGCGGGAACCCGGGAGGCGGAGCTTGCAGTGAGCTGAGATCCCGCCATTGCACTCCAGCCTGGGCCACAGAGCAAGACTCCGTCTCAGAAAAAAAAAAAAAGAGAAAATCTAATGCTGCCAAAGATTTGACTGAAGGCAGAGCTCAGGTGCTAATGCTTCCTTGCCTGCTGCCCACCTCCTACTGGGCAGCCCCATTCCTAACCAGTACCTGTCCATGTCGGTGGTGGGGTGAGGTGGGGGCAGAGCGGTGTGGGGGTGTTGGGAACCGCTATGATAAGGAACTTGTATTCAGAATATATGCAGAACTCTTATGACTCAATAATAAAGAGACAAATAACCCAATTGAAAAGTGGGCTAAATGTTTGAGTAGACATTTCTCCAAAGAAGATAAACAAATGGCCAATAAGCCCATGCAAAGATGCTCAACATCCTAATCACCAGGGAAATCAGAAGGGAAATGCAAATCAAACCTGCGATTAGTTAGGTATTACTTCACACTTACTAGGATGGCTGTAGCCAATAAGACAGACAATAGTAAGTGTTGATGAAGATGTGGAGAAATTGAAACCTACATATATTGCTGGTAGGAATGCAAAATGGTGAAACACTTTGCAAAACAGTGTATCAATTCCTCAAAAAAAAATTTTTTTTTTTTTTTCTGAGACAGAGTCTCGCTCTTGTCACTGAGGCTGGAATGCAGTGGCATGATCTTGGCTCACTGTAACATCCACCTCCTGGGTTCAAGTGATTCTCCTGCCTCAGCCTCCCAAGTAGTTGGGATTACAAGTACCTGCCATCACGCCCGGCTAATTTTTGTATTTTTAGTAGAGATGGGGTTTCACCATGTTGGCCAGGCCGATCTCGAACTCCTGACCTCAGGTGATCCACCCCGCTTTGGCCTCCCAAAGTGTTGGGATTACAGGCATGAGCCACCTCGCCTGGCCCAATTCCTCAAAATTTTAAAGATAGAGTCACTTTATTAACCAGCAATTCCACTCTTAGGTATCTGCCCAAAAGAAATGAAACAATTCATCCGCACAAGCACTTTTACATGAATGTTAACAACAGCATTATTCACAATAGCCAAAAGGTGGAAACAGCTCACATATCTATCAACATTTGGATAAACAAAATGTGGTACATTCACACAATGAAATATTAACGATACAAAGGAAGTACTGACACATGCTGCAACATAGATGAACTGAAAATATGCTAAATGAAAGCAGTTATGTAAGACCACATATTGCATGATTTGATTTATGTAAAATGTCCCGAAAGGACAAATCCATAGCTACACTATAGAAAATAGATTAGTGGTTGTCAGGGACTGAAGAGAGTCACTGGAGTGACTGTTATGGGTACAGGGTTTCTTTTAGGGGGACAAAGGTATTTTGGAATTAGTAGTGATGGTTGCACAACCTAGTAAATATACTAAAATATATGAAATTGTACATTTTCAGTGGGTGAGTTATGTAGTCTATGTGATTTTTATCTCAACAAAAAGGAGTTTAAAAAGGTGTATGTGTATCATTTATTCTTTCGATATAAAGATAGAAATCATTAGACTGATCGAAAGGGATGAATCTTTAGCCTCCACGGCATGTTCTTAAGCCTATTGCTGTTTTTTGATTTGTGAAGGAAAATAATCAAATTGAAGGTACATTAGGAAAGACAGCAAACGTATGATCAGTGATTGTGTCTAAAAATGCAGGTGTAACTGAACATGCTGTACCACTTTTTATTCCCAACATAAATTTGTTGTTTGACTTTCGTACTTTTGACATTAGTGATATTTTCCGAAATACATTGTGTATGGAAGCAGGGGACTGCGTTTACTGTGTCATGGGGAAGGCAAATGATCTCTCAGCCCTCTTTGCTTCCCATTTGTTTGATGCTAGACCATCAAGCAAACTTCCCCTAGAGAATAATTCAGCTGGTACCAGGAGACTGCACGTAATTATTTGGGCCACTGGAAAATTCTATTGCCCATGAAAAAATAACTTCTGGTTTATAGATCAGTGTTTTGTGAATTTGGGCAGGAAAAGTCAGCCCTGGAAAGTGGTTTTATTTTGACCATAACTAAATATACAAATAATAGTAGGATAAATAATGAGATTATTAATAAGTCTCACAAAACTATAATTCCAAGGTTTAGCTTTAGTTTGGTTGGTTCACCAACAGCTCAACAATTTTGAAGGTCCATATCTGTTCTGGTAAGAGCTGGGGATAAAATGGTGGATGATACAGACACAGGCTTGCTTGCCCAAAGTCAAATGAAGTAACCAATGAGTGAATAACATTAATTATGCATTACCCATAGATTCCATTGTTATACTCATTCACAGATTCCAGATTTACAGTTTACCTACTCAGTAAAATTTATTTGTAATCTCAAAAATCAATGCTCATGGCCGGGTGCGGTGGCTCACGTCTGTAATCCCAGCACTTTGGGAGGCTGAGGCAGGTGGATTACCTGAGGTCAGGAGTTCAAGACCAGCCTGACCAACATGGTGAAACCCGATCTCTACTAAAAGTACAAAAATTAGCTGGGCATGGTGGCGGGTAACTGTAATCCCAGCTACTCGGGAGGCTGAGGCAGGAGAATCTCTTGAACCCAGGAGGTGGAGGCTGCAGTGAGTCGAGATTGCACCTCTGCACTCCAGCTGGGGTGACAGAGCACGACCCTGTCTCAAAAAAAAAAAAAAAAAAAAATCAATGCTCATTGCACTTTAAAAAAATTGTATTTTTTGAGACTGGGTCTCACTCTGTCACCCAGGCTAGAGTGCAGTGGTACAATCACAGCTCATTGCAGTCTTGACCTCCTGGGCTCAAGCAGTCCTCTCTCCTCAGCCTTCCTAGTAGCTGGGACTACAGGCGTGGACCACCACATCTGGCTTTTTTTTGTTTGTTTTTTGTAGAGATGGGGTCTTGCTATGTTGTTCATGCTGGTCTTAAACTCCTGGCCTTAAATGATCCTCCTGCTTCAGCCTCCCAAAATGCCAGGGTTACAGGCATTAGGCACCACACCCTGCCATATGGCACTTTTGAGATTACTTGAGGATGTGCATATGCACAGAGTGGTGAAGAAAATTCGAGTTGTTCAACATGCACTGTCACAGACTGAATGTTTGTGTCCCTTCCTGAATTCGTTTGTTGACATCCAAATCCCCAATTAGGAGACAGGGCCTTTGGTAAGTGATTAATTCATGAGGATGGAGCCCTAATGAATGGGGTTAGTACCCTTATAAAAAGACACTGCAGAGCTCCCTCTTCTTTTCCGCCTATGAGGACATAGTGAAAAAATGGCAGTCTGTGAACCAGGAAGTGGGCTCTTAACAGATACTGACTCTGCTGGCACCTTGATCTTGGACCTCCCAGCTTCCAGGACTGTGAGAAATAAATTTCTGTTGTCAACTACGTTAAGTTATTTTGTTATACTAGCCGGTAGGCATATACATTCACAGCTAAGGTCAAACCAGAGGACATCTGCCTTCTTGTTTCAGCTCTCATACTGTAAACAAGTGTCCTTTGGGGGTTTATTGAGTGCCACATTTTTCATATTTTTATACTTTCTGTTGGTGATTTCGGTTTACATGGTGCCCAAGCATAGGGCTGAAGTGCTGTCTAGTGTTCCTGAGCACAAGAAGACTGGAATGTGCCTTACAGGGAAAATATATGTGTTGGAGAAGCTTTGTTGAGGCATGAGTCATAGTGCTATTGGCCGTGGGTTCAATGTAATGAATCAATGATAAATATTAACTAAGGTGTCTCTAAACAGAAATGCATATAAAACAAGATTATGTATTGATTACTTGATTAAAATGTTGTGATCAGAGACTTGCAGAAATGTAGCCCTGTACGTCCCCTAGGGACAATAGTTCAGTATTCACTAACTGTGTTCATGGTGACTTACAGAACATAACTACCATGAATCATGACAATCGACTGTAAGTCAGGATACATGCCACGCGAGGAGCTACAGAGGTGCTGAGAATGAGTAAGAATGATGATGGGGGGGATGTCTATTCTTAATAGGGTGGTCAAGGAAGCCTCTTGGGGGAGGTGACAGTAAAGCTGAAACCTAAAGGATGAAGCTGCAGAGCAGCGGGGAAGAGTGTTCCATGCCGAGAGAACAGGGTCCGAAGGTGAGAAAGCCTTGGACTGTGTGTGTGAGGCACTGGGGCCCTGCCAGGATATGATGGAGAAGTAGGCAGGGGTCAGCCCCAACAGGCCTTTTGGGCCAGGCTAGGGAGTTTGAGTTTATTATAAAGGCCTGGAGTAAAGTTACCTGTAGGGCAGTGATAATCAAGTTATTCTCTTTTTATTTGTGTGGGGACTCATCTGTTTTCATCACTAGGCCATAGAAGTTACAGATCATCCCTTATGCACCTGGTATTTCCAGGGCCTAGGACAGAGCTGGGACCAATCTCTGTGGGTACAAAATGCGAAACACCATGGGCCCACAGTACCTATTTCAATCCATGTTTGTTGATTAAATGACCAAGCCCTGGGATTCTGTGGCTGCAGCTGTGAAGAAATCATAGCAGGGATTTTTTCCCCAGATCCCAGAGAAACCCAGAATTTGGGCCTCTGCTTCCCAGGCTGACTGATAGGCCAGTGGCGTGGTGTGGGGGCTTAGCTCTGGGCTCTCATAAAGGCAGGCCTGCCATGCTCTTCCTCCTACCCAAGGGTGGAAGCTGGCAGGAGATCAGACGATACTTGGATTCCAAGGAGCTCATGAACAAAGGCTGTAAAGTTGCTAAGAAACTGCCTTTCTGAGGTTCACCATGTATTTTTGTTGTTGTTGTTCCCATGGTGTTGTGTGTGAGTGTGAGTGTGAGCACACCCAGGGCTGTCACTCTGCCAGGCCTGAGTGAAGTCACACTCGAAGGGAAGAACTGCAGGCTGCCGTGCAGCACCACCATGGACCCCAGGTGTCCCTAAGCTGGGCAGACCAGGCATTGAGGATAGCAAAAGTGGAGCCAGCTGCCCGAGGCCAGAGATTGGCAGAGCCGTGTGCAGCTGCAGCAAGAAAGCCTTGGATATTGAGTGTTGGACCCACTTGCAGCAAAAACCAAGAAGCCCTGGGTTGGGAGACACCAATAATAGAACTGGGAGGGAGTCCCACCCCTACCCCCCAACTGAGCTTGGAAAGTAAATTCTTAACAAAACCAGATCATTGCAAAATACAAGATGCAAGATTCATAGAACTCATAAGAGTCCAGGCTGACCATTATCTAACTTGCCTCCTTCTCCCTGTTCTCATGTGGAGAATCTGAAGCCTAGGGAGGGGAAGGAACGCTCTTAATGGGATATAGAATATATCAAGTGCAGGAGCCCGGCCTATCAGAAGGGCTGTGGGCTGTGAGTGGAGGGAAGAAAGGCCTGGCGTGTATCTGAAACTATAGTGCTCATCCATTTGTCCACTCGTCAAGTACTTATTGAGCCTCTGCTATGTTCCAGGATGCCCTAAGCCTCAGTTCCAACCAAACAGAGAAAAGTAGAACCCAAAACTTTGAGCAAATTGCCAGCTTCTCTGATTGTTTCCCAATAAGTATGCCACCGCCAACCACCACTACCACTACCACCACCACCGCCAACCACCGCCGCCGCCACCACCGCCAACCACCACCAACCACCGCCAACCACCGCCAACCACCGCCAACCACCACCACCGCCAACTACCACCACCGCCGCCGCCAACCACCACCACCACCACCACCACCACAACAAAGCTCACACTCTGTGTCTAGCTCAGCATCGTAGATACCTTGGATTCTACTCTCGCTTGCAGGCTTGGAAGGAGAAGGAACTAAAATGGGTGAGAAATGTAATACCTCCTCCCATTCTTCCACCAGCTCAAGGAAGGGACCTTGCCCCTAAGTGGTCAGTGTATTTGAGGAGGCACCAGAGGGCTACTTCCCTTGGCTTGTTTCTCAGTCTGTTTGCCCTAGGTGCCCATTATGTGCCAAGCAGTGGAATAAGTCACTTCCTGGCTCCAGACATCAGTCAAGGGCATATCTGATAATCTCACACTGTGCCCAGTTTTAAACCTTTTAATGGTTTCTGTTACTCTTAGAATAAAGATCAAGTCTCCTTAACGTGGCCCACAAGGGCCTATGGTGCTGGCTTTTGCCTACCCTCTCCCTGTTCTCCTCTTTCCTTCCCACTCTCTGCTCCAGCCTGCCTGCCTTTCTCGCCTGTCATACTCCCTCCATGGGGTCTTTGCACATGCTGGACCCTGTACCTGGAATACTCTCCTCCGCCCTTTTTTTTTTCTTTTTCTTTTCCTGATAAAACAGTTTAATCTTTTTCAGGAAATGATTAAACATTTTGGAAGTAAATATAGATGAAAGTTTATCTTATTCATTAGTGGAAAAATATTTTTTAAACAAAACAAAGTTACAAAAGAAAATATTGATACATTTGGCCACATAAAATTTGTCCAAATAAACTTAAAAAATGCAAATATAGGACAGAGCTTTAACGTCGACATATAATAAAACATTCTTGTGTGTTGACAATAAAGGAACTAAAACTTTTAAAATGTATATATTAAAAGATACAGGCCAGGCTCATGCCTGTAATCCTAGCACTTTGGGAGGCTGAGGCAGGCAGATCACTTGACATCAGACCAGCCTGGCCAAAATGGTGAAACCTTGTCTCTACTTAAAGTACACAAATTAGCCAGGTGTGGTGGCACATGCCTGTAATCCCAGTTACCCAGGAGGCTGAGGCATGAGAATCGCTTGAACCCAGGAGGCAGAGGTTGCAGTGAGCCAAGACTGTGTCACTATACTCCAGCCTGGGCAACAGAGCGAGACTCTGTCTCCGCCCCCACAAAAATAAAATTCACATACCATAAAGTTCACCATTTTAAAGTGTACAATTCAGTGGTTTTTAGTATATTTACAAAGTTGTGCAACCATCACCCCTTCTTTTTTAATTTATTTGTCTAAATTTATGGAGTACAGTGTCATTTTGTTACAAGCCTAGATTACACAATGGTAAAGTCAGGGCTTTTAGTGTATCCATCACTGGAGTAATATACATTTTGCCCATTAGGTAATTTCTCAGCCTTCACCCCCTCCCAACTCCCACCCAATGGAGACCTGAGTTTTCATCGACTATTACTTCATACTCTATTTCCATGTGTATACATTATTTAGCTCCCATTTATAAGTGAGAACATGCAACATTTGTCTCTCTGTGTCTGACTTGTTTATTTTGAGTTAAGGGCCTCTAGCTCCATCCATGTTGCTGCAAAATACATTATTTCATTCCTTTTTATGGCTGAATAATATTCCATTGTGTGTGTGGGTGCCTGTGTGCATATATATATATATATACACACACACGGATATACACATACAGTGGAATACTAGTGTATGTGTGTATATACACACATATGTATACACACATACATGTATATATGTGTATATACATTTACATACCACATTTTCTTTATCCAATTATCTGTTGATGGATATTTAGGTTGATTCCGTATCTTTGCTATTGTGAGTGGTTCTGCAATAAACATACCAGTGTAGGTATCTTTTTGATATAGTGATTCCTTTTCCTTTGGGTAGATACTGTTTTCCATAAAGGTTTATACTAATTAACATTCCCACCAGCAGTGTATAAGAGTTTCCTTTTCTCCACATCCTAGCCAACATCTGTTATTTTTTTGTCTTTTCAATAATAGTCATGCTGATTGGTGTAAGGTGGTATTTCATTGTGGTTTTAGTTTGCATTTCTGTGATGATTGGTGATATTGAACTTTTTTCATATGCTTGTTGGCCATTTGCTTTTTTTTTTTTTGAAAAATGACTATTCATATCCTTAGCCCACTTTTTGATGAGATTATCTGTTTGGTTGTTGAGTAGTTTGAGTTCCTTGAAAATTCTGGATATTAGTCCCCTGTTGGGTGTACAGTTTGCAAATATTTTCTCCCATTCTGCAGGTTGTCTGTTCACTCTTTTACTATGCAGAACTTTTTTTTTTTTTGAGATGGAGTCTTGCTCTGTTGCCCAGCCTGGAGTGCAGTGGCGCGACCTCTGCCCCTCGGGTTCAAGCGATTCTCCTTCCTCAGCCTCCCGAGTAGCTGGGATTACAGGTGCCTGCCAACATGCCTGGCTAATTTTTGTATTTTTAGTAGAGACAGGGTTTCACCATCTTGGCCAGGGTGGTCTTGAACTCCTGACCTCGTGATCCACCCACCTTGGCCTCCCAAAGTGCTGAGATTACAGGCTTGAGCCACCGCGCCTGGCCTGCTATGCAGAACTGTTTAAAGTCCCATTTGTCTATTTTTGTTTTTGTTGCCTGTGCTTTTGAGGTCTTAGTCATGAATTCTTTGCCTAGATCAATGTCTAGAAGAATTTCCCCTAGTTTTTCTTCTAGTATTTTTATAGTTTCATGTACTGCATTCAAGTCTTTAATCCATTTTGAATTGATTTTTACATGGTGAGAGATAAGGGTCCAGTTTCATTCTTCCGCGTATGGCAATCCAATTTTCTCATCACCATTTATTGAAAAGGGTGTCCGTTCTGCAGTGTATATTTTTGTTGACTTTGTCAAAGATCAGTTGGCTGTAGATATGTGTGTTCAAATCTTTGCCCGGGTTATTCATCTTTTGATTGTTGTATTGCCAGAGATCCCTTTATGTATTTTGGATACCAGACCCTTGTCAAGTATGATTGGAAAATATTTTCTCATTCTGTGAATTTTTCCTGTTTTCTTTTTATTTCTTTTCTTTTCTTTCTTTTTTCTTTTTCTTTTTTATTTTCAAGGCAGAGCCTCACTCTGTCACGCAGACTGGAGTGCAATGGCATGATCTTGGCTCACTGCAACCTCCGCCTTTTGGGTTCAAGTGATTCTCCTGCCTCAGCCTCCCAAGTAGCTGGGATTACAGGTGTCCACCACCACTCCTGACTAATTTTTGTATTTTTAGTAGAGACGGGGTTTCACCATGTTGGTCAGGATGCTCTCAAACTCCTGACTTGAAGTGATCTGCCCACCTCAGAGTCCCAAAGTGCTGGGATTATAGGTGTGAGCCACTGCACCTGGCCTCTTTTCACTTTCTTAATAGTGTACTTTGAGGTAAAGTAGTTTTTAATTTGATTTTAATTTTAAAATTTAATTTAAAATTTAATAATTTTAAAACAATGAAAAATTTCATAATTAATTTTAAGGCTAGGTGCAGTGGCTCATGCCTGTAATCCCACCACTTTGGGAGGCTGAGGTGGGCAGATCATGAGGTCAGGGGATCAAGACCATCCTGGCTAACAGGGTGAAACCCCCTCTGTACTAAAAATACAAAAACTAACTGGTCGTGGTGGTGCGCGCCTGTAGTCCCAGCCTGCCCAGCACCTAAACTCTCAGGTGGGGGAATTGCTTGAATCCAGGAGGTGGAGGCTGCAGTGAGCCGAGATCACGCCACTGCACTCCAGCCTGGGTGACAGAGTGAGACTCTGTCTCAAAAACAAAACAAAAAAACCCAATTTAATTTAGAATTTAATAATTAATTTTAAAATTTAATTTTAAATCAATGAAGTCCAATTTATTCTTTAGTTGATTGTGTTTTTAATATATGTTTAGGAAACTATTTTCTAATTTAAGGTCACAAAGATTAACATTTATTCTTTATTCTATAAATTTTTTAGTTTTCACTCTTACATTTAAGTCTTTTATCCATTTTAAGGTAATTTTTGTATGCAGTGTGAGGTAAAGGTACAAATCCGTTCTTTTGTATGTGGATATACAATTGTCCTAGTGCCATTTTTTTTTCTTTTTTGAGATGGAGTCTCACTCTGTTGCCCAGACTGGAGTGCAGTGGCATGATCTTGGCTCACTGCAACCTCCACCTCCCAGGTTCAAGTGATTCTTCTGCCTCAACCTCCCTAGTAGCTGGGATTACAGGCATGCGCTGCCGCACCCAGCTGATTTTTGTATTTTTAGTAGAGATGGGGTTTCACCATGTTGCCCAGGCTGGTCTTGAACTCCTGACCTCAGGTGAGCCACCCATCTCAGCCTCCCAAAGTGCTGGGATTATAGGTGTGAGCCCCTGCGCCCAGCTGGCATTGAAAATTTTGATGGAGATTGCATTGAATCTGTAGATTAGCTTGGTAAGTATTGTGATCTTAATATTGTTTTCTGATTCATGAGCAGGGAATGTCACTTTCTTAGGTCTTCTTTAATATCCTTCAACAATGTTTTATAGTTGTCAGTCTTGCACTTATTTGGCTAAATTTATTTCGAAGTATTCTCTTCTCCCCAATTGCTGTTATAAATGAATTTTCCTTTTTGTTTTGTTTTGTTTTGTTTTTTTGAGACAGGGTTTCACTTTGTCACCCAGGCTGGAATGACTGCAGCCTCAAACTCCTGGGCTCAAGGTATCCTTCCACTTCATCCTCCCTAGGAGCTGAGACTACAGTTGTGCACCATCATACCTGGCTACGTTTTAATTTTTTTTGTAGAGACAGGGTTTCACGATGTTGTCCATGCTCGTTTTGAACTGGGCTCGAGTGATCTACCTGCCTTAACCTCCTAACGTGCTGGGATTACAGGCGTGAGCTACCACACCCAGCCACAAATGGATTTTCTTAATTTAATTTTTGTTTATTGTCAGTGTGTAGAAATACAACTTAGTTTTTCTTGGTCAGTCTAGCTGAAAGTTTGCCCATTTTTGTAGACAACACTTTTCTTTACAAGCAACTAACTCTTGGTTTCGTTTATTTTTTTTCTATTTGTCTAATCTCTTTAATTGATTTCTGCTCTAATCTTTATTATTGCCTTCTGTTTGCTTTGGGTTACATTTGCTCTTCTTTTTCTAGTTTCTTAAGGTGGAAGGTTGGATTATTAACTTAAATTTTTATTCTTTTTAAGTGTAGGCATTTATAGTCATAAATTTCCCTCTGAGCACTGCTTTTTCTACACCCCATGAATTTTGATATACATGTTTTTATTTTCGTTTGTCTCAAATAATTTTCTAATTTTCCTGGGAATTCTTTTTTGACCCATTGGTCATTAAGAGTGTTTGTTTAATTTCCATATATTTTTGAATTTCCCCAAATTTTCCATTACTGATTTCTAATTACATTCTATTGTAGCTGAAGAACTATTTTATGTTACTTCAGTCTTTTACAATTGATTGAGTCTTGTTTTATTACCTGACATATAATCTATCCTGGAGAATGTCTGATGTGCACTTGAACTCTGTTGTTGCTCTGTTCCTTTTCTCCTTTTTGTGTTGTTATGGTATTCTGCTGTTGATGGGTGGAGTGTTCTATAGATGTTAGTTCTAGTTGGTTTACAGTATTGTTTAAGTTTTAATATTTCCTTATTGATCTTATGTCCACTTGTTCTATTCATTATTAAAAGTGGGGTACTGTAGTCTGCAGCTATTCTTGTCAAATAATTATTTCTTCTTTCAATTCTGTCAGTTTTTACTTCATGAGTTTTGGGGCTCTGTTATTAGGTACACATATATTTTTAGTTGTTACATCTTCTATCTTCTTCTTGACCCTTTATCATTATAAAATGTCCTTCTTTATCTCTAGCAAAAATTTTTGTCTAAAAGTCTGTTTTGCCTGCCATTATAACTACTGTAGCTCTTTGTTGGTTGCTGTTTGTGTGGAATATCTTTTTCCACTTTAAAATTTTCAATTTATTTGTGTCTTTATATCTAAAGTGTGTCTCTTGTAGACAGCTTATAGTTGGGCCATTCTGTCAATCCATGCCTTTTTATAAGGAGAGTTGAATCCATTTGCATTTAATGTAATTGCCAATAAGGAAGGACTTATTTCTGCCATTTTGCTATTTTTTTTTTATGTCACATCCTTTTTGTTCAATTCCTCCATTACTACTTTCTTTTGTGTTATTTTCTAATGTGCCATTTTGATTCCCTTCTCTTTTTAAAAACTATGTATTTTTGAGTTATTTTCTTAGTTGTTGCCCTGGGGGTTAAAATTAACATCTTAATTAAAAAATTTCTGATTCAGGTTATAGTATACGGCAACTTTGCTCTTATATAGCTCTGTCCCTTTCCTCCCCCTCTTTGTTGTTAGTTATTGACATATAAATTACATCCTTGCACATTGTGTGCCCATCAATAGATTTATAATTATTTAATTATGCAGTTTCCTTTCAAATCAGCTAGGAGAAAAAATGAGTTACCAAAAAAACCCCTATCTATACTGTCTTCTATATTTACCTATATAGTTATTTTGACCAGTGCTTTTTATTTCTTTATGTGAATTTGGATTACTGGGTTTACCCAATGGGAGGCAGTGGGTGGCAGATGACTGGAAAGTAGAAAAGGAGGAAGGACAGGGTCTGTATTCCTCCCATCTCCTCTTGTTTTGGCAGTAGCTGCAATTTACTACCTGCAACTGCAGATACCATTGGGAAGCCCCCGTTCCTGGCTACAGCCTTCTCTGCATTCTAGTAACACGACTGCTTCTTGCCTTTTCAGGCTTACGAGTAGTAACAGCTTCCCATTTCTGCTACTCCTTAGGTGCTTCACCATCCTTTGTTGTTTCCTTAATCCCACACATACTTCTGCAAGTTCCTTCATTAAACTCTCTTCTGTTACTCCAGGAGTGGGCTATGTCATGACAAAATCTTAGCTGATTCAGCATGCTCCATGACCTTCTTGCTAAGGTCAAATGCTTACACTCTCACATGTACTTCTCCTTTGCAGAGCTTACCACAGTCCCTAACTATACACTTATTTTAATGATCATTTGTTTAATGTCTGTTTTTCTAACTAGATCATAAGTGCTTTGCACAATCTTTTAATTTCTAGCAGAGTGCCTGGTATATAGTAGGCACTTGATAACATTTTTACTGAATGATAGCTAATATTTTTCTCTTATCTGTTTCATGGAATTCTTCTGAGAGTCTGGGGGGTACAACAGGTATAAAAGGCTTTAAAAATGGAATCTCTCCCCGTGTCTACAAAGCTGTAAGGTGTTGTTGTGTGAGGATAACATGAGTGTGGGCATACTGAAAACCTGGACTCAGTCAGTCACCACCATGCCTTCTTGGGTCAAAATTTCCCCTTTCTGTTATTCAGCCTTCATCAAGCCATGGTCCATAGCACCTTCCGGTGGTCCCTGAGTGACAGCATGAGGGGGCAGCTTCCGTTCATTGTCACCTGTAGCCCCCAACCAAGACTCAATCATAGGACCACAGGTGGAGCTGGAAGCGTCATTCAAAAACTCATCATTTTACTGTGGAAAACAGGCCTAGTTGGAAGCAGCATTTGCACGAGATCTGAGTTTTTTTGCAGAGCTGGGCCAGACAGTGCTCTTCCTACCGTATCTAATACCCGATAGCATCAAAATGTTTTGGCAAGCAAGTACTCATGCCTGGTGGGTGAGCATCAGAAATGAGTTATAGCTGGGTATGGTGGCTCATGCCTGTAATTTCAGCACTTTGGGAGGCCGAGGCAGGAGGGCTGTTTGAGGCCAGGAGTTCAAGAACAATCTGAGTAACATAGCAAGACTCCATCTCTACAAAAAATAAAAAAAAAATTAGATGGGCATGGTGGTGTGTGTCTGTGATACCAGCTACTAGGGAGGCTGAAGAGGGAGGCTCACTTGAGCTCACGAGTTGAAGGCTGCAGTAAACTATGAGTGCCACTGCACTCCAGCCTGGGTGACAGAGGGTGACCCCATCAAAAAAAAAAAAAAAAAAGTTATGTTTATTTCATATTGTCACTGCCCTCCTGAGATCTTCCACTCCTGAGTGTGACCCTTTGTGGGCTGCTCCACGTAACTCTTCAAGCTCACCTCCTTCTGCTTCTCCAACACAGAAACTTCTACTTACCTTGGGGCCTTTGTACTAGCTCTTCCCTCTGCCTGGAACTCTGTTCCCTGAAATCATCTTGGTTCACCATCCTTTATGTCTTTCAGCTCTCACCATTCCAGCTAATGTTGACCCCCACCCCAGTCTCTAACACATCATTGCTTTATACCCTTCATACCCCTATTTGCATCTGAAATCATCTTAGTTGTTATAGGTCTGCCTTCCACTCTAGAATGATGGCTGCTGGGAATTCGTTTTTAGTACCTAGCAGAGTGCCTGAGTCCGAAGTGGGTGGTCTATGCGAAGAACGATGGAAAGAAGAATGACACATGAGAAGGAAGAAGGCAGCGACCACTTTAGAGAAAGTCTGGCGGTTTACTCAACAACGTTTACAATCACAATTGTACATGGTAAATCAGTCTTTCACAAAGGGTCATTTTTCCAGGCAGGAGGAGAGGCTGGTGGTCTTGAGCTTTCGGCCTGGAATTCCAGTCTGAATTTCCAAATATTCCCTGCCTGCAACCCCTTTGGGATCCTAGTCTTCAAGCCGTTATTGGCTTGATAACATATAACAGATCAGGAGTCTGACCCTGTTCTGTTGCCTGGCACAGCTGAATCAAAGCCATTCTGGAAGCAGATGTCAAGATGAACTTGTCACTTGGTATGTAGGGCCAACTCCCACCCCAGAGGTGGCAGTGGGCCTTAGCTCAAGATCAAGTTTGAACTAAAATATTACTTGGATGTTTCACAAAGAGTGTCCGTTGAAAGCAATAAAGAATTCCAGAACAGAACTGCACTTCTTGTCCCTCTCTCACACACTTACAAAGCTTCAGAAAACATTACAAATGCATTACCTCCTAGGAATTATAAAAGATCACCCAACTGTATAAACTAGGTATCGCTGAAGCAGGGAATCTGATTCCTCAGTTATTACTGTAAAGTGCTTTGCCACTCTTTTTGAGACTCCAGAGACTAGGAAAATGGAGACGCACAGAGAGACACAAGGAGCTGTTTTCCAAGACATCACCTATTTCTTAAGGGAAAAAAAAGAAATTCAACTGATGGGAAGTTTGAAAAGTGAATGTCATGTAGACTCTGGAAATCTATTTGCTACATCTTCAACAGAAACCGCTCTTTCTCTCCTGGACCGACTATCACATCCTCTCGTCAGATTCTTCCTGTGAATGTACCCCGTTCTGCCTGAGCGATTTTTTCCTAAAGGGAAGAATCAATAGTTTCTGATTGTTTTAAAAGCTGAAAGCTCCAATTGGAGGCAGAAGATGGGATGGCTTTTCACACACGTGCCTGCAAGGTTAGCCACCTCCAAAGACCTTGTTCTTAAAGCAACGGTGCTGTCTGCATTATGAAATGTTTCTGGAGTTCACCTTTGGAAAGGCTGCTGGTGGGCCACATGGTCACGATACTTTCAAGTCACACCCTATTTTGTGACCTTATCTTCAGAGTAAAGGCTTTAGAGGAAAAGGGACCCACAGTCTCACCCATCACCTGACTGTCAGCATCTCTCTACGCTCCTGGCTGAGTTCTGTTGAGTATCAGCTGGGGATGTGAGCAGAAACCTGAATCCTTGAGACAGGCGGTTTTCAAAAAGGAAGCCATAACAATGAGAGGCTTAGTACTGGCAATTGATCAGTTGGTCCATCAAACGGAGACAGTCAAGTTCTGTCCTTCCTTCCCCTCCCGCATACTTTGTCAAGTCCCAGGACCTACTGATGTGGACTCAGCAATGACAAATGCCAGAGTGCTCAGAGGACACACCCATCCCTTTTCAGGGTGTGAACCCAGACTGGAAAGGAGAACCAAAGGATGGAAAGGCAGGCCCGGGACAGCTTGCTGCCGCTCCTGCTTTCACAGGAATCCTGGTCATGCCAGGAACACTGCCGCCCACTTGGGGCGAGACTATGTGGAAGTCTAGCTAGTGCTCGGCACCCCTTAACCCAATGGTGAGAAACAGGACAAACATGCTGGGGTTCAGAGGGTGGACCGCAGGGATGGCCCCCAAACAGGTCCCAGTGAGGTAATGCAAGGCCTCCTCTCAGGGGCCGATGAGGCCTTCTAGGCCACAGACTAAATGCACCGCCCAGCCTTTAGTTTGGAGTGTGACTTGCACTGACTGGAATAAATCTGGCCTCTCACCCCTGGGGGACATCTCAGTCTCAGATGTTGCTCCAGGCCCAACATCTCCTGCTTGAAATTAGACATTAAGAAACACACACTCATCCGGTAGGAACTGCACATGCCACCAGAAATGTTCCCCTCCCCGCAACCCTGCCCCTTTATGTTTGTCTAGCAAGGCACTAGGAAATGGTTCAAGTTTAGGGATTTGCTGTATATTTGCATTTTTCTTTTTAAAAGGCACAGTTTTTATTTCAATGACACTGCATTGCTCTTTGATGATGAATCTCAATTCAGCTCCTCAAACTGCCAACATTCTTGTTATCCTAGATTCTAGAAGGGGCCTCATCTTTTGATTTCTATGGAGGGCCACTTCTAAAGCTACAGCACTTATTTGGAAAGGACACTGGGATCAACACGTAAGCCCTGCAAGCAGAGGGGCCACCTCTCTTGCAGACAGGTGGCCAGAGCAGGGCTTGTGCTGGGCCAGAAGTGGAAGTAATTCCTTGCCAGCTACACATTCGGTCTGACTGGTGGATGACTGGGAGTGTCTGTCCCTCCCTCCCCCAATAATTGATGGCCTTGAGATCAGCCAGCACCTCAAAGGCAGATTCGTGGCTCTGTTCCCAGACTTAGGTCTCAGTCATTTAGTTGGTAAATGACACAGTCAAGAGACTCAACACTAATTGGAATGCTGATTTCAAGTATTTCCTGGGCTAGCTGGTGGAAGCCATAGATTGTGGAATGCGATTTCCATTTCCGAATCAGTGGGCGGCAGGTTGGTTACAGAAATGCTTCCTATTAGTCTGGAGGCCCTCCAGGAGTCTGACATGTAATTAACAAAGCAAAAGGTAAACATGAAGGGCCAGCATGGAGTTGGGTGTATATCTGGCTGTGGGACATCGGGTTCTTTTCTCCACAACAGTTGTGATGATGGTGGGAGATTCCGGGGCTGCAGGTCTTTACTGAGGACCATGTTGTACCACAGCCTCTGCTGAGCTGAGGGACGCATGTCCCCCTGCTTCCCCAACACCACCAACTTTGGATTTCACAGATTGTCTCTAGGCTGGGGGCTGCCTTGACTGTATTACACCCAGCTGGCTCCTTTAATCACAGCATTCTAGAAATCCATATTGGATGTGGGATACCGGAATCCTATGTAGCATCCTAGTTTGCAATCCAATTACAGAGTTCTTTAAAAATTCTGGGGTTTTATATGAGAACTAGAACCATGATGAGGTCAGAGGCAGGCACTTTGCCCACAGTTGATCCTGGAGACCTCCAGACTCTGAGGTGAGCACCTCGCAGCACCTCTGTTCCTCTTTTGAGGCCTGGGGAAGAGAGACGGGGAAATGGAAGCATGGATCAGGGCAAATCAGCCAGCTTTTCTAGTTTGGAGCTCTGCTCGGACTTTTCTGTGGGCTCAGGGCCATCTGAAACACTGCCCTGTAAAGCTGGTGGCTGGGCTGTCCTTGTGCCTGGAGAGTGCTAAAATGGACATTTCAAATACCCAGAGAGCAGAGGGAGACATCCCGCATGTCCACAGCTGCAGACAAATGTCTGGGGTCCCTCTTCTGACTCCTCACCTGGCAGCTGATCAGCATTCAGTCTTGAACACTCTCAAGACCCTAAGTATGGCCTTTGACCAGACCAAATGACCTGGGGCTGTGACAGAGAACAGAAGCTGGGCAGTCACTGCAATGTCCCCCCCAAGGACAGCAGAAACTAAAAAGCCCCAAGAGGACTTCTTTCCCTTCTGCTGCAGATGAGTTGACATCGATACCAAAAGCTGCCCCAAACAGGCAAATTTTACATTTCTTTCTAAAGCACCATCATGTAGGAGAGCCATCTGAGAGCTGGGCAACCTTGCAGGACTCACTTTTGGGTGGCCTAGGCTACCTTGGTATTCTCCCACATAATGCTCAAGGGGACATAGTGACAAAGTTGTCCTGTTGCTTTTCTGTGATGCCAGCAGGGATTAAAGCAGGCTCTGCTCCCTGTGGGGCCTCTTGTGGGATATGCTCTTCACCCTACCCCCACAACTCAGGGGTTCAAGGACCAGGCAGACCCCCGGCCCTGAATCAAGAGCCCTCTTCATCCTGAACCATTTGGCCAGCACCTTTTACACCCAGTGCCCACAGAGGCCCTGCCTCCCTTGAAAGAGGAAGGCTGCAGTGAGTGCCAGACCCTGGGGGGGGGGCCTGCCAAGGGGACATGAGGGCTCAGTTCCTATTGAATTTTTCCAAGACTGTTGAGTTGGTGTGTTCAAACAGCCACTGCTGGGTGAGAGAGGATGGGTTGCAGGTGTTCATGAAGATCCTATGGTCACTTTCACTGCAGTCCATGCAGCTGCCACTGACAGGGTGGTACAGGGTCTTGTCCTATAAAACATGGAGGTAATAAACCAGACAGCACTGGAGACATGTGACCAGTCAAACCACAGCAACAATACCAGCCATGAGAAAGTGAAGAAGTGACTGACTAGCAGTTCATACACCTGTTGGTTTTCCTCCTGAGCACACAACCAGCCTCCCTTGCAGCTGCCCAGCCTCCCTTGCAGCTGGTGTTGCCATGGGACCGGGTTCTGCCCGCTGGGATGTGACCAGAAATGATGCATGCTGCTTCCAGGCCTGGGACCTAGACACTGCCCACGTCCTGTCAAATCTCACTGGTCCTTGTGTGTGTGTGTGTGTGTGTGTATGTGTGTGTGTGTATATTTGTATGCACTTTTATCTTTTTCTTTTTTTCTCTTTTTTTTTGAGACAGGTTCTCGCCCTGTCACCCAGGCTGGAGTGCAGTGGTGCAATCTTGGCTCACTGCAACCTCTGCCTCCCAGATTCAAGTGATTCTCCTGCTTCAGCCTCCTGAGTAGCTGGGAGTACAGGCATGAGCCACCACGCCCGGCTGATTTTTGTATTTTTAGTAGGGACGGGGTTTCACCATGTTGGCCAGGCTAGTCTCAAACTCCTGACCTCAGGTGATCCACTCACCTCGGCCTCCCAAAGTGCTGGGATTACAGGCATTAGCCACTGTGCCCGGCCATGCTTTTCTTTTTTAAATGGAATCAGTTGCCAACATTTAAGACTTGGTGATTTCACAGTGAAGTCTAGATTTCTGACTACTCTTGAATGACTGCAAAATCCAGCATGGTAGGTTTGTGGCACAAATGAATAAGTGGATGGACTCTGTTGAAAGAAGGGGTGAGGCACTATATGGCCTTAAAAAATATCAAGCAGGTGCCCTGCTCCCCGCACATCCCGTCTTACTTTGCGGTATTTCCACAGCTGGTTGCCCTTCATGCTGTGGCAGTCGTAGAGCGTGACAGGGCTGGTGTGGGAGATGGCATCAAAGCAGAACTTCTTCGTATGCTGGGGGTCTCCAGGCCGGATGTCCTCTCTCCAGGTGAAGGTGAATACCTGTGCACAGGGGTAGCATAAATAAGAACAGCAAAGCCAAGGACTTTCTTTTTTTCTCCATTTTTTTTTTAATTATGGAAAAATTCAAACTCAGAGGTCCAAAAAATAATATATTAACTGTGACTCCTATTCTAACCACCTAGCTTTAAAAGTTACTAACTTGGCTGGGTGTGGTGGCTCACACCTGTAATACCAACAGTTTGGGAGGCCAAGGTGGGTGGATCACTTTGAGGCCAGGAGCTTGAGAGCAGCCTGGCTAATGTGGTGAAACCCCATCTCTACTAAAAATAGAAAAATTAGCTGAGTGTGGTGGCGTGTGCCTGTAATCCCATCTACTCGGGAGGCTGAGGCATGAGAATCACTGGAGCCCAGGAGACAGAGGTTGCAGTGAGCTGAGATTTCACCACTTCACTCCAGCATGGGGGACAGAGTGAGACTCTGTGTCAAAAAAAAAAAAAAAAAAAGTAAGTTACCAACTCAAGGCTAATGTTGTTGCAGCTCTACTTCCACCCCTATCGTTACACTCACATTATTTTGAAGCAAATCTCAGATATCGTATCATGTCAGGTATAAACACTTCAGTAAGTGCCATTATAACACCTAAAAGTAGTTACTACAAAGTCCAAAATGTCATCAAATATCCACAGCTCAAGTGTTCTTGGGATTCTTTTTTTTTTTTTTTTTTTTTTTGAGACAGAGTTTCGCTCTTGTCGCCCATGCTGGAGTGCAATAGTGCAATCTTGGCTCACTGCAAACTCCACCTCCTGGGTTCAACCAATTCTCCTGCCTCAGCTTCCCAAGTAGCTGGGATTACAGGTGTGTGCCACCACACCTGGCTAATTTTGTATTTTTAGTAGAGAAGGGGTTTCACCATGTTGGTCAGGCTAGTCTTGAACTCCTAACCTCAGGTGATCCACCAACCTTGGCCTCCCAAAGTGCTGGGGTTATAGGCATGAGCCACTGTGCCCGCTCAGGATTCTTATCAATTTCTTTTCACAGTTAGTCTGTTTGAGTCATGATCCATTTGGTTGATAACCTTTGTTTCTTTTCGGTAGCTTTACTGAATAATAACTGGCATACAATAAACTGCACACATTTAAAGTGTACAATTTGATACATGTTGACATACGTTTACACTGAGAAACCATCATCATAGTCAAGGTAATGAACATACCCATCACCCCGCAAAAGTGTCCTTATGCTCCTCTGTAATCTCCTCCTTCTGTCCCCACCAACCCCCATGTCCTTAGGGCAGTCACTGATCTGCTTTCTGTTTCTAGAGATTAGTTTGCAATTTCTAGAATTTTCTATAAAGGAATCATACAGTATGTATTCTCTTTTGTCTCATTTCTTTCACTCAACATAATTTTGTTGAGAATCATCTATGTCCTAACAGCATTTATCAGTAATTCATTGCTTATTATTGCTGAATTTGCACTTCACTTCCTTGTTACGGGACATCTTGGTGGTTTCCAGTTTTTGGCTATTAAAATAAAGCTGCTATGAACATTTGTGTACAAGTCTTTGTATGGACATATGTTTTCTTTCTCTTGGATAAATACCTAGGAGTGGAATGACTGGTTCAATGGTCAACTTTCTAAGAAACTGCCACAGTTTCCCAAAGTGGCTGTGCCATTTACTCTCCCACCAGCAGCATACAGGTCCAGTTCATCCACATCTTTGCCAATCTTAGGTATGGTCAGTCTTTTTACTAGGTGTGTGCTGGAATTTCCTTGTAATTGCAATTTCTATTTCTCTATTAACTAATGAAATTCAGCATTTTAAATATGTTTATTTGCCACTCATATACTTTTTTTTGGTAAAGTGTCTGCCCACTTTATTATTTATTTATTTATTTATTTCTGAGATGGAGTCTCGCTCTGTCGCCCAGGCTGGAGTGCAGTGGTGCGATCTCGGCTCACTGCAAGCTCTGCCTCTCGGGCTCATGCCATTCTCCTGCCTCAGCCTCCCGAGTAGCTGGGACTACAGACGCCCGCCACCATGCCCGGCTAATTTTTTGTATTTTTAGCAGAGATGGGGTTTCACTGTGTTAGCCAGGATAGTCTCCATCTCCTGACCTTGTGATCCGCCCACCTCAGCCTCCCAAAGTGCTGGGATTACAGGTGTGAGCCACCACGCCCGGCCTGCCCACTTTAAAATTAAAAAAAAATATTGAGTTTTGAGAGTTTGAGCAGATACAAGTCTTTTCATTTATATATTCTAGATACAAGTCCTTTATCAGCTATATGCTTTACAAACATTTTCTTCCCATCTGTGGCTTGCTTTTTATTCATTTTGAATTAGTCCAGTTTATCAATTTTTTTCTTTTATGGATTGTGTTTTTGCTGTTGTATCTAAAAAATAGTTGTTTAACCCAAGGTCACTCCACCCAGGCTAGAGTGCATGGCACAATCACTATAACCTCGAACACCTGGCTTCAAGCAAGCCTCTCCTAAGCTTCCCACACTGTTGGGATTTCAGGCAGGAGCCCACTGTGTCTGAGCAGTGGCTGTTCCTGCAGGCTGGCTCACCCTCTGCATCCCAGCCATCTAGCAGGGGAGGCTGACCATGCCCCTAGGCTCCAGGAGTCAAGGTAACGAACATACCCATCACCTCCCAAAAATGATGGTTCTGTCCTCATCAATATGAGGGCTTCCTCGCCTCCTGCATAATCAGCTCAGGGACACAATTCGTGGGAGCCCCGGGGCTTTTCCGGAACTCTTGGAAGGGGCCTGCCTATCCATCGGACTGCTGATGGCCACAGCTGCCTCTGTATAGGAAGAGCCAGGTGAGAATGAGGCCCGCAGAGACGGAAGCACTCTCTTGAGAGATCCAGCAACATAATCAAGGCTTTTCAGTGACATGAGACAATAACCTCTTTTTGTGGGAGGCCATTTGGGCTGAGCATCCATCATTTGTAACCAAAATGGTCCAGACTGATGGTTTTATTGCAATGTGAAGGAGTCCCCTTTCCAGGGTGTTCAGGAGGATCTTAAAACTCATCCCTGGGGCTGACTCTTGTCACTTATCACTGACCCATGCCTCTCCCTCCCAGCTGGTCACGTCAGCACCCCAGGGGGCAGACGTTTCAAAAAACCTGGCTGCCAGTCCCTGAGGGGCAGGCCTTACCTGCATGTTGTTCCAGGCGGCTTCCCCGCGGCCCCGGACGCAGCCCTCTAGCCTCAGTGGGGAGCCCAAGGCCCCGTGTTTTGTGTCTGCACACAGCCCTGTGCCCACATTTCGGATCTGAAAGGGAAAAAGGGAAGAAGTGGACCACTGAGGTGTCTCAAGGTGCCCACCGGGTCCCTGCCAGGTGAAAGGGGAAATCAAGGGGGAGACATTAGCTGGATTAAGTTCGAAATCGTCTTGATAAAGCTTGCCCTGGGCTGTCGGAAGTACCTCGAACCTCTCAATAAAGGAAGACTCGGTCCACAGAGTGTAATCCTCAAAGCACTGCTGCGTTTAGAGCATGCAGAGCCCCGGGTTGGTGGTAGGGGGACTGGAGGTGACGAGTTGGTAAAGGACTCCCTGGCCCCACTCCTGGAGAAATTGAACCAACAGATCCAGGAACCAGATTTTACCCCCATTTCAGGTGATCCAGGTTCTGGTGGTCCAGGGACCATACCTTGAAAGATCTTAGAAAAGGACACGAAACCTTTGCTGTATGTCATGGACTCCCTCTGTCCCTTAGGGCAGGTGAATGGCAAGAGGTGGCAGGAGGCCCCCTCACGCCCTGCTGAGATCCAAAGAACAACAGTTGCCTCCTACCCTTCAACCTTGAAGATGGGTGTGATGGCAAGAGCACTGGGCTAGGAGTCTGAAGCCCTAGCCCTCCCTTGCTTAGCCAACAAATACCGATTGGGCACTTACTGTGGGCAGGCTGTTGTGCTAGGTGCATAGTGTCACATCATATAGTTCCTACCTTACAGATATCAATCCTACTTTGTCTGAGGGGTAGGGGGCTGTGGTGGCTATGAAAATGCACCACCCAATTTCCTGTTGCAGGGCATCTCATTGCACCCAGATCCTGTATTCCGAATCCACCACTGTGTCCACCCATGGATGGATCCCAGCCAATGAGTGAGGCAGACCCACTCTTGTGAGATGCTGAACTCCTCTGGCTGGTGATTTGGCTTGGGGACTCTTCAATAACCTGACCAAAGCTTTCTCACAGCTTTACTGCAGTCTGGACTCTTCCTACCCCAGCCGTCCTTCCTTCCCTCGTGCCTTCGCAGAGGTCAGACCAGTGTCATGGTCTTGTAGCTTTCCTAGTCTCCCCAGGCGTCTTCATTTTTCCTCTCAAGTGTTTTAACCATAGATCTCTTGCGTGTCTAATCCCACTGTGGCATCTGCTTCTTGGAGGACTTGAACTAACACGAACCGGTAAAGAGCCAAAGAGCCTCATGAGGGAAGTCCACACAGCAGTGCTCCTGGAAAGTGGTGGTGATGTTGGGGTAAGCTAGTCAGGCAGCTGAGCCTGAGCCAGGCAGGGCTCTGTGATTTGCTGTGTGAATTTGAGCAAATCACACCTGGTGTTCCTGCCAGCCCACCATGTCTCTCCCCGTTCCTCTGGTAACACCACTCCGACTTTCCATGGGGCTACTGCTCCTCATGCACCCTGTGGCCAGTCGTAGTGTCCATCCTACCCTTGCTTTCCCTCTTCCCCGATGGCCCCAGTGATCGGTGCAGGATCCAAGAATAAGACTTGATTCCTGCACCTTTACTGGTATACTGGGAAAGACGTGTATACTTTCTGCTGGATTGGCCAAGCAGTAGGGGTTGGTCAGCCTGAAGCTTCTGGAAACCATTCTGATACCTTCAGTATGAGACCAACACAAAAGGAAGCTGAGTTCAGCAGGAGAAAAAGAGACTGACATCATTTGAGGCCCTGGATCCAAGTTGTCTTAGGCCATAGCTACCCCAGGCTCCTATGTGAGTCAAACACAATATATTCCCCCCATTTTTTTTCACTTTAAATTGGTCTTCTGAAAGAGTCCCAACTCTTATGCTCCCCTTTTCCAAGCTCCAACCTATCCATCTATGAATGGGTAGGTCCTCTCAGCTCGGAGACCCAGGATCCCATGATGGCATGCTCGTCTGCCTGTGAAGACTGGTCTGCCTTGGCCAGCATGGGCCTCATGGGCTGCGCCATGGCCCGCGTTCACAGGGCCCCATGCTCAGGAGGGCCTGGCTTGATTTAAAGCTCTGCTGCTGCTGTCTTGAAATTCTGAATAATTTTTATCTTTGAACTGTTTTGTAAGTGAAATCTGATGGAACAGTGGAGCGTGTGCATTATAGAGAAGCACGCTGTTCCTCTCTGCCCTGTCTGCATGCAGCATGTGCGAAGACGCTGAGTAAGTGAGGGCGCTGGGGGTCCCAGAGGCCCTGCTTTCCCTTCACACCAGAACTCACTCTGGGTGTGCTAAGAAGGGCAACGGCATCCTAAGAAGCAGGAATGACCAGCAAGTCCCGTCATGTCCTTTCTTACTTGCCATTACTGCCCCGTGTTAGCCAAGGACTTATGTAGGAAAGGGAAAGATAGGGCAACCCTAGTTCCTTTTCTTTTTTGAGGCAGGTTCTTGCTCTGTCACCAGGCTGGAGTGCAGTGGCACGAGCACAACTCATTAGAACCTTGACCTCCTGGGCTCAAGCAGTTCTCCTGCCTCAGCCTCCCAAGTTGCTGCAACTACATGCACGTACCACCATGCCTGGCTAAGTTTTTTTTTTTTGTAGAGACAGGGTCTTCCTATGATTCCCATAGGAAAATGTTGTTTTCAAACTCCTGAGCTTAAGTCATCCTCCGGCCTTGGCCTCCCAAAGTGCTAGGATTACAGGCATGAGCCACCGCACCTGGCTCCTTAGTTCCTTTGCATTCCAGCCCTTCCTTACTCACCAGTAAATGGAAGGTAGAGAGTACTGGAAGAACATGCACATTATGAAGAAGTGAAGTAAAAACAAGCTGAGTTAGTTTTGTGCCATGTTTAGACTGTTCTGGTGAGAAATACTTATGCTTGCAGCAGGTGGGAAATACAGATCATGTCATTTTACCCATTCTGAACATGAGTTACATGCTGTTAATTTGCATTTTAAATTGTCACTGCATAATATAAAGATGAAAGGTAAAATTCATGCTAATAACTTAAAGTTTTAATTTTTCTACACTGAGAACACTAACTAGCAAGTAAAAATACACTATGACAAGGCTAGAGAGAGACCAGGAAAGAAAGGAAACAGTTTTATATTCATGCCTTTCCTCCCTGCACTTACTTTCTGCCTTTTGAACATGGGGTCTGCATTTGCATTTTACACGCCCAGCAAATTATGGAGGAAGCTCTGCCCTCCAGACTCACCTCCCCCCAAGCTGCAGCCGGGGGCTCCACGGGTGGGTAGAATTTGGGCAGGTCCCAGGCTATCTTCGTCATAAACCACTTGAAACTTTTGCAGTTAAGGGAGCTGCGGAGCTTTTTCTGGGCGGCGACGTCCCCAGCGGAGAGGTGGCGGTATTCAGGCCGGCGCTGGTAAATGTACTCGGCATACTCGTCCATCCACACTTCAGCCACCCGCTTAAGGTTCTGTGGGGCAAGAGGCAGTGGAGGGGTCAGTCTCTCCAAGAAGCCAAAGCCAGGCAGTGGGGTGAAAGGGTCCTGGCGGGTTGA
Source organism: Piliocolobus tephrosceles (assembly GCF_002776525.5). Taxonomy (NCBI): domain Eukaryota; kingdom Metazoa; phylum Chordata; class Mammalia; order Primates; family Cercopithecidae; genus Piliocolobus; species Piliocolobus tephrosceles. The sequence goes on from NC_045437.1 coordinate 136,265,993, forward strand.
GGTCAACCCTTCTTCTTTTTTTTTTTTTTTGAGACGGAGTCTCGCTCTGTCGCCCAGGCTGGAGTGCAGTGGCCAGATCTCAGCTCACTGCAAGCTCCACTTCCTGGGTTTATACCATTCTCCCGCCTCAGCCTCCCGAGTAGCTGGGACTACAGGCGCCTGCTACCTTGCCCGGCTAGTTTTTTGTATTTTTTTAGTAGAGACGGGGTTTCACCGTGTTAGCCAGGATGCTCTCGATCTCCTGACCTCGTGATCCGCCCGTCTCGGCCTCCCAAAGTGCTGGGATTACAGGCTTGAGCCACCGTGCCCAGCCAACCCTCCTTATTTTATGTTGCATCAGAAATCCCAGCCCCACCATGAGTTTGGCCTTCTGTGTTTCCATGTATCATTATGCATGTTTTAAGGGCTTCACAGCTTAGAGTTGGCCCATAGGCTGCTGTTGTTTTGCCTGCCCATCTTCCATCCCCTCTTCTTCTAGTGATAGCTCCTACTGATTTTTTCCTCTGGGCAGCCACCCTGTCTCCCTGTCAGCTCGTGTGGCAGGAGGAGAGGCATGGACCCAGCCTGGCTAATGTGAATACAGGCGCCTCTGGTGCAGGGGCTGGTCAAACAGCAGACCCATTCCCTAAGCCCTACCAATCACAACCAACAGGCATCAGCCTTGGGATTTCTGCAGGAACCATTGGAAGAATCGCTCTGTTTCTGCTTGGATTGCTGGGTAAGACAGGATGACAGCCAGAGCTCCTGGGCCATATGGCCTCCACACAAGGAGAGCGTGTCCAAGGATGAAATCAACCCAGAATGAAGCAGAGCAGAGGGCTGGATCCAGGAATGCATTCCGCCTTTTAACAACAGAATCCAGCCATGTCTGAAGCTAGAGCTACCTCGGACTTTCCAGTTACAGGAGTCTGTATATTCTGTCTTCACTAAGCCAATTTGATTTGGCTTTTTGTCATTTTTGACTAAGAGTTTTGACCAAGTTATGTGATAAAGGCAAATGATAATTTGAAACCAAAAGGTTTGGAAGTAGGAATTTCTAATAATCCTTTGAGGTGCAAAGGTTGCTGCTACTTTCATCATGAACCACAAAGATAATCAGTTTTAAAAAATGACAGCCACGATTGGCAAGCTGAGGCAGCAGGTGAGGAAACTGTTTGTGAGTAGACTTGGGGACAGAGGAAGAGGGAATTCTTAAGTATGTGATGAAAATTCCTGATTCCATCTGCAGTGTAGACCCCACCCAGTGAGAACTTCTGATATGTGATACATCTGAGAGGAAAACTTCAGGGTTCGGGGGAAATTCTCTGCTCCAAAACATCTTTCTTCAACCCCTGGCTGTTGTCCCCCCTCCCAATTTTAACTCTTCAGCTTTACCTCCTTCGTCAGTTTTTTCCCTATTGCAATGTAAAATTTCCTCTGAAAGGCAAAGGGGAGTTAGCACTTGAAGCTGTTATCAGTCATTTGCACCTCAGTGTGAAGGACTGCTCTAGGAGCAGGTCAGGCAGGGATCCCAAATGTTTAAATGTCTTCTATAAAGAGCCGGAGAGTAAATACTTAGGCTTTGCAGACCATATGGTCTCACCTCTGATGTAGCTATAAAGCAGCCATAGACACCATATAAATGGTGTGGCTGGGTTCCAATAAAACTTATAGATACTGAAATTTGATTTTCATGTATCACAAAATATTCTTCTTCTTTCGATTCCCGTTCCCTCTAATGATTTAAAAATGCAAAAACCATTCTTAGCTCACAGGCCATACAAAAACAGGTTGCTGACTCTTGAGTAATGGAGAAGGAAGCCAAGATGAGGGAGGCCCCTGCACTGGAGACAAAATTTACCAGCTCCCCCATTTTGCTGGCTCTGAGTTGGGGACCAGGAAACAGCTGGATCTCCTTGTTGCTACCTAGTTCTTCCTGAATGCTGAAGAGTCCACACTGGGTTAGAAAACAGCTCAGGAACTGTTTATTCCCACCAGGCCCCTGCACAGAAAAGGCTGTGTTTAATTTAAAACTGTGCTAGAGGAAGTTGAAGGCCTAACAGAGACTGTCTACATGAGCACTCTAAAACACAGTATTTCCTCTGCTTTTTCCAGTATGCCCACCAGGCTCTTTTGGCTCACTGTCTGAGTCACACAGGTAATGAGGAACTGCCGTAATTTCACTCCAACTGAAAGCACGTCCGGCCGCTCTGACCATGGCCAGACTGCTTAAGAATGATACTGAAATTTACCAGTGTTATTCTTAAAGGATTGAATAACATCATATTTTAATTCTTATTATAATTACCATTTTAATTTATATTGCATAATTGTGTCTTCCAAACATAGCTTGAAAAGCTCTTTCTCCCAGATTTTGAACTTTTTTTGCTACAGTTCACTGCGCCAAAAGAAATGACTTTACACTTATTTCTCTCACATCTCCCCTTGTTAGAGAAAAAAAAAGGACCTTGGGATTTTAGTGGGCTTCCGGTTCCTCATATCCCTACTCTCAACACCTTCCTGCTTCCAAGTCCCAGTCCCCCTGAGGCCCAACTGTACTTCTTGTGCTTGGATTATAGAGATTTGCCTGGATCCTTGGAGTAAGTCTCCGTTTTTGTTTCACCAGGTTTGAGTAGTTTCTGTTACTGCCTTCCCTAAAATCCTTTTTCCAGAGGCAAAGATAAGACAGATTTCAGCAAGTGTAGTAAACAATGGAAGACCAGCTACTTGTCCCTGAGGCAGGCAAACTGGTGGACTGCTCATCCTTCCTGAACTGCTTCTACCTCAAGGCTGTCTGCCTGTTCATCCTTCCGGAGTCGTACAATCTCAGTTTCTCTCTCTATCTGGCTCTCTCAGAGCTATCAGGACAACTCTCAAATCTATCAAAATGATCATCTAGGGGACAATGCTCTAGAAGGCTTAGGATGTGGCTATTAAAACATTGAGCACCTTTTTTTTCCCCCCCCCAAGACAAAGTCTTGCTCTGTCACTCAGGCTGGAGTGCAGTGGTGTGGTCTCGGCTCACTGCAACTTCCGCCTCCCGGGTTCAAGTGATTCTCCTGCCTCAGCCTCCCTAGTAGCTGGGATTACAGGCACACACCACCATGCTTGGCTAATTTTCGTATTTTTAGTAGAGCTGGGGTTTTGCCATATTGACCAGGGTGGTCTTGAACTCCTGACCTCAGGTGATCCGCCCGCCTTGGCCTCCCAAACTGCTGGGATTACAGGCGTGAGCCACCACACCGGCCCACTGAACAAATATTTTAAATGTGGTCTGCAAGTAATTGAGGGTTGTTAGTCACCATACTAAAAGGCCACCCCTGATTCAGGCATCTCCGTGATTCTGTAAACCTACACATAATCAGACCAGATGGATCACAGAGTCCCTGGGGAAGAAGCCATGGGGCAGCAATCAGATTGTTAAGTGGTTTAAAGCCAAACACAGGACGCGGCTTTAGTACAAACAGCTAAAAGAGAAATATGTTAAAATGCCTAAAGACAGAATTTAGATAAGACTTTTAAATACACGTTCCAGTCTTTATTGTTAATGTTGATGCTAACACTAATAATAGCAGTCACTGTTTAACGAACAATTGCTATGTGCCAGGTACCTGTCAGACCTACACGGGTTTGAATTCTGGCTCTAGTTACTTAACACTTCCATGGCCAGCATCACATGTTTCATGTTCCCCATCCGTTAAAAACAAGTGAGAATTAAGTGAGATAAGTAAAATGTTTTGCATGCCTGGCTCGAAGGGAATTTTTATATGCGTTACTACAGTTAGCTCTTATCCACTGAATTAATCTATAATAATGGTTCTATAACAAGCAGGAGGCGGTAGTGTCTCTTCCTTTTTAAAAAACAGCAGCAGCAGCAACAACAGCAGCAGACTTTCTTTGAGACATGGCCTCGCTTTGTCACCCAGGCTGGAGTGCAGTGGCACACACAGCTCACTGCAGCCTCGACCTCCCTGGCCCAAGCGGTCTTCCCACCTCGGCCTCCTGAGTACCTGGGACTATAGGCACACATCACTGCGCCTGGCTATTTTTATTTTTAGGTGAGCCTTATCAATAACACCTCTGCAGAGGAAAAGAATATTTTAGGGTTGCTCCTGGTCTGGAGTTAGAGTGTCCCCTTGGTCCCTTGTAGCCGGAAGAGTCGCAGTCTTGGGCGTACCAAGAAAGAGTACGCTCTTTTCCCGCCTGGCACCTTCCTCAGGGATCGCCAAATGGCCTTCCAGAAGATCGCGATTCCTACTTCATGGGGCTGAACCCAGAACCCACCCTCGGCGTCGGATGGGGCTGTGGGCAGCGCGGATGGCTGGTGAGGGCGTCGTTAGGCTCTGCTACCACTGGGGGGCACTGCCGGCTCTCCTTTCCCTCCACACGGCCCCTGACACTTCCCGGAGCTCAGCTCCCACCCAAGGATGGCGCTCGGGGAGACGCGCGGCCCCTTTGAGCCTCTCGGCTTTCCTTGTAAGTCACGGGACAACGCTCTTCTAGGACCCGGGAGCCACAGTTCTACACGTCAATGTTGTCAAGTGACGAGGGAGGAGGAGGCAGCGCCCTGGACAGGAGGCAGTGCGGTCTAATGCCCACCCGGCCAGCACCGGGGTCTCCTGGCGGGGGCGGGGCTCACAGGCTCCGCGGAGGCAAAGCTGTGCGGAGGGTGGGGGGTCCTTTCCAGCTTCCTCGCAAACCTCCCGAGGCTCCTTCTATCCTCTGGGGACCCTCCCTCCCCTTCATTTTTCTTTTGTGGTCACCTGGATTTATTTATTTTTTTCCCAATACGTTTAATATCAAAAACAAAAACAAACTCTGGCTAACAGATTTCCATGTGCAGTCAGTGGCCAATTTAACTGAAGCAATGATTGATACAAACCATTTTAAGGCAGTGAAACAGTTTGACATGCAGAGGTTTTGGCAGTGAGAGTGGACAGGGGGTGAGGAGAAGAGAAAGACACTGACATTTATAAACCCCACTTCCCCTGCAGAAACTTAATACGCAAGCTTTCCCAAACACACCACACCACACCACCTGTATTAATATTTATCTAACATGTTTCTTTACGTCACCTCTGGTCTAACTTTGCACCTACTTTAGCTGTATGCTAATTAATAGTATCTGTGAAATTACAGGTTAGCCACATGAATACGCATTAATTTAGAATCCATATTAACTTAAAACACACGAACAAGAAAACGTTCCTGTGTTTGCCGCCTAAGGTTATCCCCTCTGCCACACTTTGGGAAACAGTAAAACCTCCTGAATTCTCCTGGCAATGCTGAGAGTGGGAAATAATTAGCTCTCTTTAAACAAAGGAGGAAACACAGGTTCAGAGGAGTTAAGCAACCCTCCCCAGGTCACACAGCCAATGAATGGTTAAGTAGGGATTTAAGGGAGTTCTTTTAAATTGGATTTCACCTGGAGAATGGGGGCACATTCTCAAACCCAGAGATCACATAACACAGTCTAGGGCCCCAGGGTGACTCAGTGCAGCTGGTGGTCCTAGGCCAACCCCTTCTCCCCCCCCAGGAAAGCCACCACCTTACCCGGGCCAGGCTGACTCCGGCCGGGACCTTGTAGGGCACATACTTCCTGTAGATATGGCCCACCCTGGAGCAGGGGATGTCCTCCATGCGGCCCCCACACATCCACACCTGCATGGCAAGAAGGGAGAGAGATTATCACGTTTCTGCTTCCAGTTCACCATCCCTCCAGGCCAGCATCCCTTAGTGCACTCAGCAAAAGCATCAGCCTGGATTGTCTGCTGAAGCCTAGATCACAGACCTAATGACGTGGGAAAACACAGTAATATAATAACAGCAGTAAAAACAGCTGACAGCACTGAGTTCTTACCACTGCCACACACTACGCTAAGATGGTCACATGCACAACCACACTTAAGTCTCATCAGAATACCTACGAAGTAGGTAGTAAGATTTTACAGATGCTGAAACGGAGGCTCAGAGAAGCTAAGAAGTGTGTCTAAGGTCACAGAGTAAGTGGTGGAGCCAAAATGTAAACCGTGTTTTAGCTGACTTCAGAGTCTGAGCTCTACTCCGCTATGGAGTGCTGTGTTGAGAATTCTAGGGTGGCATTGGGGGATCAGTGGGAAGGACCTGCTGGTCACAAAGTGACATCAGCCACAGCACAAGTAGTCAAGGTGGCACACAGGTTCCGTAGATTTACTGACATATATTTATTTTCCTCTTGGATCTGTAAGCCTCTCGCTGGGTCGGCCTGAGCAGTTCCATCAGCCTCCCTGCCCTGCCTTCTCTGAGTCTGCCTCGCTAGGCTGTGCAGCTGGGTCTTGCCGCAGTGTGGGATCTGATGGTTCTCTTTGCGTCCCTCTCCCAGGGAGGAGTATCTGACATTACAGAGAGCTCCCAAGTTTGCCCACTGGGCTGACAGCAACTTGGAAATCAGAACATGTACAGCCAATACTGACTCCTACCCACTGAGGGGCCCAGCCTACACAGACTCTCCTTGGCAGGCCTGGGTTTGAATCCTGGCTCAGTCACTTACCCACTTTACGACTTTGATCAAGGTACTTAACTTCTCTGAGACTCGGTTTCCTGTAAAGAAATAGAGGAGGCAGGACTGGAAGATGAGATACTGCGTGTAAAAGGGTTTAGCGCAAGACCTGGTGCATACACAGGGCACAGCAGTGATCAGTCAGCCAAGGCCCCAGCCTCCGAAGTAGCCTCACAGTCCCTGCCTCCTCATATTTGTGCCCCTGTGTAAATGCCTCCCAGTGAGTCACATGAGGACTGACCTGTGTAACCCACAGGATACTGCAGAAATGATGGTCATAAAAGATGCCGTGGCTTCCACCTTTCTCTGTGGGACTGCTGGCCTTGGAGGAGCCAGCTGCCACATTTGAGGACACCCAAGCCATTCTATGGAGAAGTCCATGAGGTGAGAGCTGAGGCCTCCTGCCCATAGCACTAATTTGCCAGCCAGGTCAGTGAACCACCAAGAAGCAGAGGTGGTGGTCACAGTCAAGCCTGCAGATGACTGCGGCCCTGGCTCATGGCCTGACTATTCCCCTATGCGAGACCCAAGGTGGAGCTATCAAACCAAGCCACTCCCAAATCCCTGGCATAGGGAAGCACGGTCACCAAAACTGTGTATTGTGTTAAGATGGATCCTCGGGGTAATTTTTCCTGGCATAGGTAACTAACATGGGAGATGGTTTCAGGTGGCGATGGCAGAGCAGGGCCATTGCATAAGACTTGTTGTGGGGGTGTATGGGATATGAGAGATGCTACTTCATGCTCCCCAGTCGGGGAAAGCCTCACTTTGGAGGGGATGTTTGAGGTGGAACCGAGAAGGTGAAAGTAAAGGCAAGGGAACAGGTGAGAGAAGAGCAAGTGCAAAGGCACCAGGGCAGGGCCAGGCTTGGCATCATCAAAAAGAAAGCCAGGGCAGGAGCAGAGGGAGAAAGGGGAAGAGGGACGGGAGGGGAGGCCAGAGAGGCTCCCACAGGGGCCTCACAGGGCAGATTAAGGAGTCTTCACAGAAGGTCTTCAGTGAGGGAGATACACAATCCACTTACATCTTACAAAGATGACTCTGCCTGTGGGGTGGAGAACAGCCTGAAGGGGCAGGCGTGGGGGAGAGAAGGCCTGGGAGGCTCTTGTAGTCATCCTGATATGAGGCCATCCTGAACCTGAGCGAGGGGTGCTGAGGCGATAGGGGGACACAGCTGGATTCAGGACATTATTATTATTCTCGCTACCATATTCTCTCGTTTGTGGGATGGCGGGCAGGAATGGGGACATCTGCAAACCAGATTCTGTGCAAAAGTGCTCTTTTCAGTTGGGACTGCTTGGTGAGGTCGTGGGGATTGGGCTTCATGTCTTGATTGATTCAGGGACTCTAGAAGGGCTTGCTCTTCCACCTGGCTCCTGAAAGGTCCTTTGTCCCCCACTACTTCCTGCTATCTCCATCCTCAGCCCAGATGTACTCTGGCCCTCCCGAGAGGGGATATGCACAGGGCTGCAATTAGTGGAAGTGCTGCCTGGAGAAATGCAATTATATTCTGATCTTGGGGGAGAAAAAAAATCCAGCCAGTCAATAGAACAGAACATTGGTCTTGAGATAATGGGCTCCTGATGGTAGATTAATGTCAAGGCCAAGCCAAGAAGTTTATTTTCAAAGCAGGAGATATTGATCAGGCGCCAGCATCCCATAACAATAACTCTTCCTTTATACAAAGTGATTGATGTGGAAGTGAAGCTTTTGTCTGGCGGGTATTGCTCAGGTCGCCGCTGGGCTGCCCTCTGCCTTTCAGGTGGTGCAGTGGCCCTGAGCAGGTGGGACACCTTGCCCTGCTCTATTTCTGGACGTCTCCTGGGCAGTTGACCAGGTCGGCATCCAGCTTCCTTGTCTTCATATTAAACTCGCATTAGCTAATGAGGCTGTGTGTCCAGCTCTGCTTGGCAGAGGCACCTAACTTTATGCAGGTGGATGATAAATTTCCAAATCCTTCTCTTTACTGTGACCTCTGGTTTCTTTGGCCCCAATCGTGCTGGCCATCAGCCTGAAGGTTCCTGAGGGACCAGGGTGACCCTGATATGTCAGGAGGCTTGAGGCATCCAGGATGCCCTCAGATTCCTGGGATGTCTGGAGGGTTTGATCAGTGGGTTTACTCCGTGGCTTCCCTGCCCAGCACAGGATGGCCTGGTGGCCGACTCAGAATGTGAACTACCCTCAGGAAGACAGACATCTATGAAGCTGCTTCACTCCTGGGTCCTTTGGAAGTATCCCAGCACGGGCCACGCCTATCACTTCAGAATGTCCTCCGGCCTGACCAAAGGCCCCGTGCAGCCCTCCACCCTCACCTCATCCCACTCACTTCTTGCTCACCGCACCCATTGACTCCTCTCACAGACTCCTCCCTCTGCCTGGCTACCTCCTACTCATCCTTCAGGTCCCCTTAAGAGCCACCTCCTTAGGGGCTTCTCATCCTTTTATACCTACACACAGCACCTTGTTTCATTGCCTTTTACCAGAAGTGCAGTATTAATTATTCACAGGATTATGTCCCTGGTCTAATCTCCCTGCAACAGGCATCTGTTGTTTTTGCCTGTCCAGTGCACCTTCTCCCTATTGGTGACTGTCCTCCCAACTGCTCCACCTGGGGCCTGTGACCCAGGATGGCCAGCCGGAGCACCCAACCTCCTGGGCTCTGAAGCTGGTGTAGGGCAGGATAATGGGGTATATTTAATGGTTGCCATGCATGCTGGTGCTTGATGTGATGGCCACACACTTTCTCTGGGGGGAAGAGCGATGGGGACAACGCACTGCAGCTGCCAGTGATCACCTCTGCACCACACAGAAAGGGAGGGCCTGTCCATAAATGCAGCGAGTGCCCAGCAGGGCAGTCCCAAGAGAGGGAAAGAGACACCTGTTTGAGCACCTGGAAGCAGGCCTGTGGAAGACAGCCCCCCACCCCCCGCCCCCGCCATGCCTTTTCTTGGCTATAGCTAGTTTAAGATGTTTTCACTTTTATATTTATTTATTTTTGAGACAGGGTCTCCCTCTGTCACACAGGCTAGAGTACAGTATCACGATCACTGCTTACTGCAGCCTTGACCTCATGGGCTTAAGTGACCCTCCTGCCTCAGCTTCCCAAGTAGCAGGGACCACAAGTGTGTGCCACCATACCTGGCTATTTTTATTCTTTGTAGACATGGAGGTCTCCCTATGTTGCCCACACTGGTCTTGAACTCCTAGGCTCAAGCAATCCCCCGACCTCGACCTCCCAGAGTGCTAGGATTACAGGCATGAGCCACTGCACCTGGCCTTTCTGTCACTTTTAACGTAAGAGTCCTTACCAACCCCTGTGTGCCCCGCCAGACTCAGGGCCAGTGTTGGCAGGGGTCTCATCTGTTGTATTTGCCATTGGACCCCCAGTGCCTAGCACAGTGCTCTGCCCGTAAGAGGCACTCAGTCATGAAGGAGGAGGTGAATCAAGACTGATTCAAAATCTTGGGCATAGGGACTTGACTAGAGAGAAAGACGACCTCATTTTGTCATCCATTCTTCAGTCAGCGGCTTCAGGGATGAACTGTCTTTTTTGCTTCCAGTAATCCTAGCAACAATATAAGTCATGAGCAGGGAGCCCGAGGTTTCCTTGTTTCTCGGGCAGAAAGCACCACTGCCGTCTCTTTAGGGCTGGATCCTGGCTGAGTTTGTCTGGGGTGAAGTGGGACAGATGTAGGAGGCCAAAGAGAGCATCGCCATCGTGCTCCCGGCTTGCTCACCTCCCTCTTGTGACAAACAACTCTCAACTCTGCCACAGAGAGGCGATCCCAAGACAGGAGGGGACTCTCCTTCCAAGGACATGCTGGGGTGGGGTGCTGGGCCACAGATCCCAGGCCCTGTGGTGCTCATAGCCCAGGTCACTTGTCCTTTGTATCTCTAGGCTCCTCCCTTCCTTCACAGCGGAGGCAGTGACCATCCAAGACCGAGACAGACACTGCAGACTCTACAGCCTGACTCCCCTCATACCAATCCTCACACCACCAATGCCCACTGTGTGACCTCCTGCAGGTCACTGAACCTGGGAGCCTCACTCTCCTCATCTGTGATGTGGGGATGATGATGGCTGTTGAGATGGCACAAGACAGCATGTGAAAAGCTGTTAGCTTGGTGCCTGATTCTTAGAGAACCGGATGACTGTTAGTCATTTCTACTTGCAGAAGTACGAGAAACACCACCACCCTGAAATTACAGAGCGCCTGTCCTCTGCCTAACATCATCCTGTTTTTTCACCCTATGGCCTGATTTCCCAAATGGAGAGACTGAAGTGCAAAGAGAGGAAGTATTTTTTCTTAACTAATTGGTGGCAAAACCTGCAAGTGACCAAGAGAATGAAATGATTATTAATCTCGCTACCATATTCTCTCATTTGTGGGGTGGGGGGTAGGAATGGGGACATCGGCAACCCAGATTCTGTGCAAAAGTGCTCTTTTCAGTGGGAACTGCTCAATGGGGTCGTGGGGATTGGGCTTCACGTCTTGATTAGTTCAGGGGCTCCAGATGGGCTGCTCTTCCAGCTGCCTCCTAAAAGGTCCTTTGTTCCCCACTACTTCCTGCTATCTCCACCCCCAGCCCAGATGTACTCTGACGGGGTCAGGTGGGGTAGGGAGAGGTCACTGTACACCATTTGGGGCCTGGCCACCCAAGAGCAACGTCCTCTCACCCAAGAGGCAGGAACAGAGTCCAGCTGGGGGCAAAGAGAAGGGGAGCTCCAGGGATGGCAGCAGCTGGATCATCTTTGACCGGGAACCCATCTTGTTCGAGATGGGGACAAATACAGGCCACCAAGATGATATTTTGCTGTCCCTCTCCTTGTGTTGCTATCAGCTTTCTCCCTGCCCTGTCCCTTCAACTCCCACCCCTGTAGGGGGATGCAGCTGTCTGCTCTGGGTCCCTTGCCGCTCCACCACAGGAGTTCCCAGCACAGGAGTTCCCAAACATATCCTGCCAGCTTCTTTCCAGGCCCCTTTCACTGCCCCTGTGGCAGTCTTCTCTCTAGAAGCACCATGCCTCTAGACAAGTACAAATCTAATTGTGAAAGCCTGTTCCCCATTCATTTTCATTGCTGCTTTGATTTATTTTATTAGCAAACTTCTTTTGTGTGATGACAGGCTTCATTACAGTGTCTATAAAAGACAATTACCCGCTCTTATCTCCTAAACTGAGGGGGAAAGAAACGAGTGGTGATGTGCATTGGGAAAATACAATGGGACCCAGAAAGAGGGCGCAGCGGAAGGGCTCATCCATGGAGGGGAACCCGAGAGGGCAGCAGGGGCTGGGGCAGAGCCTCTCTCTGTCGAGGAAATGGCTGCCTGGAAGCCAGCCAGGAATGGCACGGCGCTTGACCTGCCCAGAGAGAAGGAAAAGACTGGCAGCTGGCCACGGCTTTTGCTTTTGGCATCTCAGCTGAGGACCCCTATGAAGTTCAAACCCTAATCAGTTGCACTTGGGGGAAAGACTATACTAATAATTGCCACCAATCATTCAGCATTCACTGTGTGCTTAGGAGGCACATAGGGCAGTGGTTAGGAGCTTGGTTCTGGAATTAGAACTGAGGTCTCACCCAGGCTGTTAAGCAAGTTATAAATCTGAAAGCCTCAGTTTCCTCCTCTGCAAAAGGGGAAAAATTACTGTGCCTACCTCTTTAGGGTTGTGGTGAGGCTAAAATGAGGTAATGTAGAAGCTTCGAGGACACCGTGAGCTATCCATATGGTGTCCTGTGGGCATGTGGCCTGTCGCTACTGGTGGAGGGCATTGCATGAATGCTACACAATTCCCTGCTGAAAAGAAACTCACATTATTTTGAATGTATTAGTTTGTTTTCAATAAGATATTGTTTCAAGAAGTATCACCACCATGAAAGGACAACCTCAGTCATGCTGGTTTTTGGATGTTTACTGGATGCAGTTGTTAAAAAAAAAACAGTAGAAAAGAACAACTTTAGTTTTAAATTTACTTCTAAATTTAAGCTGTATTTTTTTTTTTTTTTTTTTTTTTGAGATGGAGTCTTGCTCTGTCACCCAGGCTGGAGTGCAATGGCACAATCTCGGCTCACTGCAACCTCCACCTCCCAGGTTCAAGTGATTCTCCTGCCTCAGCCTCTCGAGTAGCTGGGATTACAGGTGCCCGCCATCATGCCCAGCCAATTTTTTTATTTTTAGTAGAGACAGGTTTTCCCTATGTTGGCCAGGCTGGTCTCGAACTTCTGGCCTCAGGTGATCCACCCACCTTGGCCTCCCCAAATGCTGGAATTACAGGTGTGAGCCACCGTGCCCGGCCTAGTATTTTTATATGATACAGTTTTAAGCATATGTGCATCTAAATTAATAAATTAAACATATGACGATTTCAACAATATCCTTAAGTGTTTATAGTTAGTTACTTCCCCAACAAGGGGGGATGGTTACTTTACATTAGGTTTTGACTCAGATTTGGAAATACAGCAATCTCACAGCAACCCGGTGAGGGAGGCACGATCACACCCTTTACAAATGAGGAAACTGAGGTTTACTTCACACTTTACCCAGGGTTCATCAGTGCATAAATGGCAGAACCCAAAATGGAACCTGGGGTTGGGTCCCCCAGAACTAGGCAGATCTGAGTTCCACGGAGACTGTGCCTTCCTAGGGTCTGGACCGATCCTATCATGGTCTTCTTCAAAGATCCCTAACAGCACTTGTATTGTCTGCAGAACAAAGGGGTCACCCTTGGCTTGCAATCAGGCCCTCTGCCACCTGCTCCCCTCTATCACTTCCTACCCTCTTCACAGCCCCTGGACTCCCTATGTGGATGCTGCTGACAACTGGCCGCAATGCATTCACTTTTCTGCCCCAGGGACTTGTGAATTTTTCTTTCTGTGACTGTTGAAACCCCAAACATTAATTATCTAATTCATTCATTCATTCATTCGTGATCTGGTCATTGGTCAGTTTTGTTCTAAAAACCATGCTGGAAAAAATGGTACAGAAACGAACTGCCACGGGTGGACCAAAGATATAGAGCCTTGAAAGCCAGGTGAAGGTGTTGGAACTTATTGGCCAACTTGCCAACCAACCTGCCCATTTACTCTGTCCTTCCACACCCACGCCTAAGCATCCTCTCTCCACAACCTCCTACCCATTCAGTACAGCTGCGATTTTCAAACTTGAGCCTCATCGGAAGCACCTGGAGGGCATGTTAAAACACAGCTGGCTGGGCTCCACGGCAGCGTCTGACTCAGTAGCCTTGGAGGAGCCTGATCATCTGCATTTCTAGTAAGTTCCCAGGTGATGCTAATGCTGCTCCTCCAGGGATCACACTTTGAGAGCCACCACATACTGGAATGGTGACAACCTCTCAGGTGACTGTGCCTGCCAGTTCACAGTATATTTCTTAACAGCCCTGTGAATTTGGGACTATTGGTGCCCCTTTGTAGATGAGGAAATACAAGTTCAGGAGAAAGGGCAGATGAGTCCAAGGTCTTACAGAGAGTTTGTTCCAGAACTGGGCCTGGAGCCAAGGCCTTTTGACCTGTCTTGTCAGCCTCTTTCCACTCTTGTCTTCCTGCAACCACAGCCCGATCACAATAACCACAACCACGCTGACATTAACAGCTATCATTTAGTGATCATTTATTATGTTCCAGGCACTGAGTTAAGCTTTTAATATTTTTTGGTTAATAGCATGCTCACAACTGCACTATGAAGTAAAGATTATTCTATCCCCTAAATAATATAAAGAGGAGAGGTTAAGTCACTTTCCCAAGGTCACACAGCAGCTTGCTCATTGAATTTGCACTAGAACCCAGGCAGTTTGAGGCTGAAGCCCATGTATGTAATAGTGTGCTGTTCTGCCTCCTTACCTGAGGGTTATGATCAGAACAGCTGCCACTTACTGAGTACCTCCTGTTTGGTTAGCTCCAGGCCAAATACATGTATCATCCCATTTAGTTCTTACAACAAACTTTTGAAGAAGTTATTTTATTACCATTTTTAGGGAAGAAAGAGCCAAGGCACCATGAGGTAGGGTGTGCTGGTTAGGGAGTAACACACACACAGGCGACTCTCGGACCATTGAGCCGCCTCCTTGGAGGAGTGGTGGGAGAAGCAGGCTCCCAGGCAGGGACACTCATGGAATTTCAAATGGCTTGCTGAGAGCCACGAGCAGAATGCCTTCCCTGTTCCTAGCAGACGGCTCTTGCACAGGCTGGGCATATGTGACCCCAGGACAAAAATGCTGCACGTATCAGACCATATTTCCAGCATCCTTGGATAACACAGGGAATGAAAGAAATGAGGATCAGGTTCCTGGCAGCCACGCTGCAGCTGTCTGAGGCGGAGGGTGCTGGTAGGGGCAGGGAAAAGGATGGGGAAATGCATTGCCATACAGGTGCCTGATGGTGGCCCTGGATCTCCTTCTGGTGCTTGGGCTGGCCTTTGGCAATCATTTCTCCCTCCTGTGTGGCGACTTAACCCCTCTCAGGGCTGGTCCTGACCTCTGGGCCCTTCCTGGGACACGGGCCTCTCTCTAGACTGGATACACCTTTTCTCTACTCTTACCACCAGGCTGAATGAGATGAGCACTGGGCTTGGAGCCAGGGCATCTGGGATTTAGCCCTAGCACTGCCACCTTCCAGCGGAGGGACCCTGCCCTGTCACCTAACCGCTCTGGGCATCAGGTCGCAATATTACCCTCGCACAGCTTCTGGGTGTGTCCTGCCTTCTTTTCACACGTCCTGTGTCACTTAGTCTTCTTGAAACCACTGAGTTTTATGGAAAAAAAAAAAAAATCAGACTTTTTTTTTTTTTTAAGTCTGTCCCTGTAGCCTGGGACTGGGCTAGCCTTTCAGTAACCGTATCAGTATCACACAAAGCCAACCCCAGTGTCCTCTGAGTCTTCATTCCTCTACCGAGAGAATGGATTTTCCTCTCAGAACAAGCTCAAAGATCTTCCTGACTTCCGCAGTCGAGGGTGTCCTCCCTCTCGTCCCCTCACATGGCTTTCTATCCCTCCCTTGCTCTGCAAGCCTGCCTGATGGAACCCTCATACCTGTCTCCATTTTGCCAAGGACAGTGGGGCCCACCTCTGCCTCCTGAAGCAGACCCTGCAGAGTTACTCCTGACCTCAGGCCTTCCCTGGGAGTCTCGCACTGCTGACTTGTGCAGAATCTCATCTCAGAGCTTGCAAATGGCCCAAACAATATGCTGGAAGGTATATGGATGGGGGGGTGGGCTGGGAGTGCTGAGAACCCAACATTTTCTTCTTTTTTTTTTTCCCTTTCCTTTGAGACAAGTTCTCACTCTATCACCTAGGCTGGAGTGCAGTGTCATGAACATGGCTTACTGCAGCCTTGACCTCCCAGGCTCAAGCAATCCTCCCACCTTAGCCTCCCAAGTAGCTGGGACTATAGGAGCGCAGCGCACCACCATGCCCAGCTAATTAAAATAATTTTTTTTTTTTTTTGTAGAGATGAGGTCTCAGTGTGTTGCCCAAAGCTGGTCTTGAACTTTTGGGCTCAAGCAATACTCCTGCCTCGACCTCCCAAAGTGTGAGAATTACAGGCATGAGGCACCACGCCTGGCCCCTTCTTCTTATAACTTTTCCTGGTTACAGAAGTAATACATACTTATGATGAACACATTCAATGTTACAGACACACGTTAGGTAGAAAGAGACGGCTACACTCTGAAGCCCTCCCACTCCCAATGGCCACTAGGGACAAAGGCTTCATGGCACTGTGAGTCATTTCCAGAAGTGAGATGGGCTGGGTGCGGTGGCCCATACCTGTAATGCCAGCATTTTGGGAGCCCGAGGCAGGAAGACTGCTTGAGGCCAGAAGTTCAAGACCAGCCTGGGCAACATATGGAGACCCGTCATTACAAAATATTAAAAAATTAGCTGGGAGTGGTGGTGTAGACCTGTAGTCCCAGCTATTTGGGAGGCTGAAGTGGGATGACTGCTTGAACCTTGGGGTGCTGAGGCTGCAGTGAGTTCTGATCACATCACTGCCCTCCAGCCTGGGCAACAGTGTGAGATCCTGTCTGAAAAAAATGGTTTTTTGTGGAGACCTCCAATTTATTTTATGTAATATTTTCTCGTTTAGATATGCTCTAACTTATTTATCCCCAAAGGACGTGCATTTGGGTCATTTTCAATCTTCTGCTATGGTAAGTGACATTTCAGCAAATAAATCTTTGCTCATCACTGTCTGTCTTGGATAAACTCCTGGGCATGGAATTTCAGGTCAAAGAATGTGCTTGCTCTGAAATGTAATGGATTTTGCCAAATTGCTATTCACAAAAGATAGATCCACTTACATTGCCCCAAAGCCTACATTTTTCTCACTTAATTTGGTCACATTGTCCTTGTTGGATACTTTCTGTCTCCTGTATCTCATAGTTGGAGATATCCTAACTGTGGCCTCCTGGGGACACTGTGCAGTTTCCTTTCTGCTCATCCTGCTGCCTCCACCCCTAATCCAAACAACCCCTCATATCTGTGTATATCAGAGGGCTTTTTCACACAGCATCTGATTTGATCCTATCTTGTGGGGTATGAAGGAAAATCGTATCAGCACAATCTGGGATGTGAGGACTGGAGGTCAAACAACTGGCCCAGGGTCCTAGGACGGAAGGAGAGCCTCCTTGCTGAGCACCTTTCCCACCATACACCATTGTCCAAAGATGGCCTCCTAAGTCTGGGAAGGGTAGTATCAAGGAGGTTTATCAGTTGGAAGTGATGCCACTAACACACTAACAGTTACTGCAAACACTGATGTGGGCCAGAGACTGGGTATATAGAGGTGGACAAAACCTCCTGCCTGCCTCCAGGGAGCATGTGGATATGGGAGTGCAACATGGGTTGGTTCCCAGGCAGCATGGGGAGCCATCTATATAAGCTGAGATTGGAAAGATGAGTGAGGGTTGGCCAGACTAAGGAAAGGCGTTTCAGGAGTGGACGGTGTGGGCCTGCAGAGAGGGGCTAGCCCATAAGCCTGGATCTTACATGCAGTCTTGTCTGGCCGGGTTTGCCCTGCTCCATATCCATTCTCCCTTTTGGGCACAGCACCTGGACTTTCCTTTGGGTAACTAGCCCATCCCCACCTTCCTGGCTCCAGGATGGGCATGTGACTGCAGGTGACCAATCGCAGTATTGTTCAGGGATGGGCATGGGGCCAGCAGGTCAATGAGACTCAACCTGGGGACTTGAACAAGATGATGGGAAAAGCAGACTCTCTTTTCACGGGCTGCTGAGGATCTCCATGAGAAAAAGCCCACCTGAGAGGGAAGCCAGCTCAGATAAAATACGGCCTAGGCATTGAGAGAGACCTAGCCCGAGTGAGATGAGTGAGCCCCTGCATCCAGCCCGGCCTTAGGGTCTATCCTGGAATTTCAGTTGTGTGAGCCTATCAATTCTGGTTTTTGCTTAAATCAGATTGACTAGGGTTTTGGTTATCTGTAAGCAAGAATCCAGACTAATGCAATGGGATAAGAGGAAAAGGGGGAAGGAGAGAGCAGCAGGGTCAGCTCATGAAGCTAGCTGGAGGCTAGGCTATGGAGTTAAAGACTTGTCCAACCACTAGAACTGGGAAGATTCTGACTTCCAGGTGAGAACTTTGCTCTGCTGAGAGAGACAGACAGAGAAGGAGGGAGGGAAAGGGAAAGTTAATGACTTTTCTAGAAATTTCAGAGCTGTTGGAACACTTTTTGGGGGTTTTCTCATCAGGATAGACAGTCCGGTCTGGAATCAGCCCTCAGCCCTGAAGGTACATGTTGATTGATCTTAATTTCTGAAAATACGCTCATGCCTTTCAGACTGGGCTTCTCTCTGTCACCAAGAAAAGGGATCTCTTAGCAGAAATGAATCAGAGGGAATTTGGTCCTTTGTAAATGCCCGGTTCTGGTTGAAAGAGAACACCTGCATTCCAGCAGGGCGCTGCCAGGGATGAATGGGCTCGCCTGTTCCCCTCAGCCCTGCAGGCAGCCTTTCCACAGGGTCCTGGGAGACAGTGCACTGGCAGATGGGCTGTTGCTGGCTCCAGGAACTCTCCTTTTCCAAGCCAGGAGAGAGAAAGCCCAAGGAGAAAAGTCTCCCTTCCGGACCTCAGGAGCCTCCTCATTACACTGTCTCATTTCCTCCGGAAAGGGATGGACATAATTGGATCAAATGGAAATGTAAGCCAGCCTCCTTCCCCCTCCCGGGTGAGAGCTTTCCAATATGGCTTCATTACCAAGTCTATTGTAAATAACTGTGGAGAAAAATGCCATTTGTTCTGCCATAATTGCCTGATGAGCATCAGTAGAGGGGTCTTTGAAACACATAGAATGAAATCATTTTGGGCTGGTTTAGAAATTCCTTTGTGCAAATCTTTCTCCATTCACTGTTCTCCATAGAGGGGGTTTCTGAAAGGGGTCTTTTAGACCAAGTGAGCCAGTTAGGAGCTTGGAGGCTGATTCTGGCCAGGGACACACTGACGTGGAATATTCAGCCAATATTTATTAATTGCTGTCAACTAAAAAAAAAAAAAAATGAAGCTTTTCAAGAATTAAAGTTAGTTTTATTTAGAAGTCTTACTGAAGATTATAGATCAAGGCCTGTAGCCTAGGAGGAGGCTTTTAGAAAGTTCTCTCAGACTCCTCCAATGTCGTATTTTAGTTTATACATAGGTGGTGAAGATTTAGTATGTGGAATATTACATCAAGGTTTGGGTGTTAGAGTACATCTGGTTATAGATTACAGAAGCATAGTCACTAATCTTGTCGGACGTTATTTTATGAGCAGAGAAAGGCGAGGACTAGGGTCATTTATCTTTGATGGAATGTAGTGACTCAGGCAAGAGACATGGGGGGCCTGAGTTCTATCCTGTTTTGCCTTTAAAATATCTTTCCAGATTTCTGCACAGTGTCCCGGAGTCAGGGGCTTTGTGAAATTCTCCTGGCAAAGGGAAATGGGCAAACATGGCCTCTTACATTTGCTACTTTATCTCACAAAGTTTTTGGTCATAAATTAATTGTCTGGTTGTGTTGATAAGACTAATATTGATTGCCTTCTGTAGTTAGGCGGGCTCTTGTTTAGGAAGGTTGGTAATTTTTAGTTATAGTTGTATCAGACCTAGTGTGTTTTTTAGCCTTTTCTTGGAAAATATGTTTTGGATTGAATGTAGTTCTCATTAGTATGATGTGGGGGGGTTTTGATGGTGTCTTTTTTTTTGTATTTAATACAATATTTTAATACGATTATTATGAGGATATTATAGATTCTATACAGTAATATATACTTCATAGTAATGAAGTCTGTTGTAGATTGAAAAAATATGATATTTAATAAAATTGGAATATATATTTGTATACTTTTAATTGTATTTTTTTTACACATATTTATTAGAGTCTTTTTAATGAAAAGCAATGTTGGACTAGAATTTATTGTGAATGCGTTTAGAGAAGAATTTAGAATAATTCTAAATAAGTGACAAAAATAGAATAATCACAGTTAAAATTTGATAAAAGTTTTTGATTTTTTTTTTTTTTTTTGACACGGAGTCTCGCTGGGTCGCACAGGCTGGAGTGCAGTGGCACGATCTCGGCTCACTGCAAGCTCTGCCTCCCAGCTTCAAGCAATTCTTCTGTCTCCACCTCCTGAGTAGCTGGAATTATAGGCACGCATCACCACGCGTGGCTAATTTTTGTATTTTTAGTAAAGATGGGGTTCCACGATGTTGACCAGGTTGGTCTTGAATTTAGTTATTTTATTCTATGTAGTATTTTAAAATGATAACCAGAATTATGGCTGACAGTGTTATATCAGAACTACTAGACTTTTATACATTTTACATATTTTTAGAATATTTATAATTTATATAAGTATCATTTTGGAAAAGATTTAATACAATAATAAAAATTATGACTCATAAAAATTGGTCTCATAGTGTCTTTTCTGTGTTGGGCCAGGCTTTAGGTACCTGGGATATGGCAGTGAGTGAAACACAAAAAGACCCCTCCCCCACTGACTACACTTTGCTGGTAAACTTGGAATGCCTCAGAATGCATATCAACACCCACCTGGGACAGCCCTTACCAATGGATCAGAGCTGGCCACGCAGGGACTAGAAACCTATTTGCTATCTCTCTCTCTCTCCCTCCCTCCCTCTTCCCCTCCTTCTCTCTCTCTTTCTTTTTTTCTTTTTTTAAATGAGATGGGGTCGTGTTGTGTTGTCCGGGCTGTTCTCAAACTCCTAGGCTCAAGAGATCCTCCCACCTCAGCCACTGTTCCTGGCCCTATTTGCCACTTCCGACTTAGACTGTTATTAATTCCATTAACTAAGAGGTTGCAGAATATCCAAGTAAATTAGGAATAATCCCAGAAGAGGCAAAAAAAAAAAAAAAAAAGAAAAAGAAAAAAAAAATCCCAGAAAGGGTGAGGCAGAGGTCCATAAAACATGGCAGGTTTTCAGAACAGTCTGGGTATGATTTAAACAACAACAAAAACAGGTCAGAGCATGGGCTTTGGAGTCAAGCAGACCTGCGTTCGGGCCCCAGTTCTGCTTCTTCTGGCTGTGTGAGGCCTTGGTCTGAGCTTTGCTTGCCTTCCTGGTGAAACAGGTATAATAATGGTACCACTCTCCTAAGGCTGTTGTGAGGATTAAACAAGTCAGCATTTGTGAAGGGCTTGGCACACTGTCCTGTTAGCTATGATCAGGACTGAAATTCACTTGTTACACACTGGAGTGGATGCGCCATTGTTTATAGCTGGTATCTGTTCCGACTGGATGTGCTTGTGTCATCACAGTTGTTACATATTTTGAATATTACCCTCTTATGTGAATATTAATTTTATTTGGGTGGCTGGTCTCCTTATGGGAGACAACTTCAGAACTCTGGTGGTTAAAATAGATATAAACTGGCTGGGACAGTGGCTCACACCTGTAATCCCAGCACTTTGAAAGGCCGAAGTGGGTGGATCACCTGCGGTCAGGGGTGATCTGATCAGGGGGTCGAGACCAGCCTGGTCAACATGGCGAAACCCCATCTCTATTAAAAACACAAAACATTAGCTAGGCGTGGTGGCGGGCACCTGTAGTCCCAGCTACTCAGGAGGCTGAGGCAGGAGAATCGCTTGAACCTAGGAGGCAGAGGCTGCAGTGAGCTGAGATTGCACCATTGCACTCCAGCCTGGGCAGCAGATTGAAACTCCATCTCAAAAAAAAGAAAAGAAAAAGATATAAACTGCTTTTCAAACCTAAATAACATCAGTAGAATTCTAGGTTTTTTTTTTTTTTTTTGGCTAATCAAGAATTTATGTTCTCCAGTTCTGAACTACCCAACCACTGTTGCAGATAGTAATATTAATGTATCAATAATAATCTTTAGGATAATTTATTAAGACGCACCTAATAAGCATGGTCTCACTTAATCCTCTCAACAACTCTGTGAGGATTAACATTTCATTAAACCCATTTTATGGAAGTAGAAACCGAGGCTCAGTGAGGTGAGGATTCCTTGCCCAAGATCACACAGCTGGCAGGACATGGCAGAGCTAGGATCTGATCTTGGCACTCTAGCGCCAATACCAAAGCCTTAATTCACTGTGCCTGACAATGGTCCTTTGCATTGAAAGTTGAGGCCTGACTCAGGGGGCATCAGAGTTGTGTATGCACAGGGGTCAGATCAGTAATGGTATTATCTGTCCCTCGTGGGTTGGGGATATGCCTTAGCCAGGGGTCTAAGCTGTTAGAAGCTGACTCTGACAAGCCACAAGGGCATGGGACAAGCTAAACCTCCCCTCGGAAGGTCTAAGCCTTCACTTGAGAACAAGACAGATTCCCACAAATAAAGTGGAGAATGCAGCCTTGGAAGTTTGGGTGCTTAACTAGTTATTAGTTAACTAGTAACTCCTTTACCACTACTGTCAGAAAGCTTCTAGAGCCCATAGGCTGGTCAAGTAGGTTACAGTAAATACTTACTCACTGAAACTTTAACAATTTCTACCAATTATTAATTGCTGGTCATGTTCCCAGGTTGTGTGCTAAGCACTTTCTAGATATGCTTGCACTTAATCTTCACGATAGCTCTGTAAGCTAGGTAGTTATCATGATTCCCTTATTTCAGATGAGGAAAGAAAGCTCAGGCGGGTCATCTAACTTGCTCAAAGTCAGATAGCTACTGATGATGGAGTTGGGATCTGAATCTAGGCCTGTGACTTTGCAACTGGAGCTTATGCTCACTGGTCTTTGTCAAACTCCCAGAGCAACAGGTACAAAAGGGAAAACTTGAGGGGGTGACCGAGAGCACTCCTCTAGGCCTACGTATCCTGTTTGGCCTTCCTAGCTTCTCTGGCCCACTGCTTATTTGCTGGAAATCTCAATCTCAGACCCGCCATCTTGAGTAGAAACAAGACCTTATTCCAACATCTTAAGAAGACACAAGGCAAATGCCAGTCAGAGCTGTGGTGAAGACCAGCCTTTGGCAGCTGGAGGGTACTCCCCTTCCCACCCACACCTCCCCCTCCACCACAACAAAGAGTGGCCCATGAGCCCCTGTCTTCTTCACCTGATGGGCTGAAGGGCTATAGAACCCTGAGGTCTCCAGTCTTTCCAAGCTCAGGCAGAAGCTGAGGCACCTACTGGGACAGGCACTCAGGAGGTGGTGCCAAGAAGGGGGCGTCCGGAGGGCTGGCTCACCTTGAAGGAGATTTCATACTGCTCCCCTCCCCAGATCTCCAAGCCTGGGTCATACCCGCCCAGCTCCCAGAACCACTTCCGATCCACAGCAAACAGTCCACCGGCCATCACGGGAGACCTGTCAGAGAAGAAGAACATGGCATGAAGGTGCAGATGTCCTGGCTGCGTGCTCTCTGATAACGGCGTTCCCCCAGTGATGGTGTTCCATGATGCTCCCTGAACACAGCCCAAGTGTCTTCCAGGGAGTCCAAGGCCCTTCCAGGCATTCCCCTTTCTTGCCTACAACTTCCTTTCATAAGAGCTACATTTTAACCAAATGGGACCCGAAGTTCCTTTACACAATTAACACCTAAGAGTACTTGTGAAATGAAATCACAGTACTTTGTCCACATGGGACCTATAGCTGTATCATAAATATGTACACGTTAGTCCTCTCACTAAATGGTCCAAGTTGGTCTCTCCAAAAGTGTCTGTTATAGAATCTCTTAGAGAGATGAAAAAATATACAGCTTGCTGGGCCCCACCTCAGACCTGCTGAAACAATCCCTGCAGGAGGGAGCCTAGGACTCTTTTTGAACATGCTCCTTTGACAATTGTTACTCAGCAGGCCCGGCATGGACGTTTGTTCTGCTGCGGTGTTTACACAAGAAGCCACGGTTTCTGTCTTTTCAGTTAAACTGGGAGATAAGATTAACTCCATTCATTCATTCTCTCATGAGTTTGTTCATCCCGTGCCAGTTGTGAGGGAGGTGCTGGAAGAATCTCGAGGTCAATCAGTCCTTCAGGGGATAGTGGTGTAGTGGGGCAGCCCCCTCAAGACAGAGGGTGTATAAGGGACTCTGGGAGGTACACACAGAACATTATAGGAATCTGAAAGGAGTGTGTCTGTTTCCAGCTTTTGGGGTAAGGAGGATGGCTGGGGCAAGGGTCAAGGAATGAGGCTCAGGGGAGATGGCCTTTAAGTGGTTTGGACAAGAGGAAATTTGGGGGAGGGAAAGGCACTGAGGGGAGGATAAAATGACGTCAGCAAGGACACAGAGACGACAAATCGTGCAGTACCCACGGGAACAGGAAGTCCGCCTGGCACCGTGCTAAGTGAGGAAACGTCATGCTGCTGACTGCCGGCGTCCCCCAGGGTATCTCACACAAGACTGGCACCTGGTAGCAGCCAACCAGCATTTGCTGTGTGCAAATCTATCACAGTGGCTACATCCTGGTCTGGCTCCACTGGGAAACTCCAAACCCTCAAATCCAAACATTCCAGCAGCAACCTCCATTCCCCCTCCTGGTCCTTGGAAGTGCAAACTCATGGGAAGTGGGCTGATCGCAAAAAGCCCTTAGTCAACCTACAAGCTACCCAAGCAGCTCATCCTTCCAGTAGCAGATGAGCCTTTACAGCACAGGCAGGACTCCTTTAAAAGGGGAGCCCCTGAATATTTACTGAGGGCTTGAATATGCTGGGTGCTGTATTGAACTAATTTATTAATAAAATGAATTTACTCTTCACCTCGACCTCATGTGGCAGGCCTCATTATCATCACCATTTTACACATGTACAGCTGGAGTGCAGACAGGGAACTTGCTCAAGGCCCCATGGCTACAAAGCAGCACTGCTGGGATGTGAATCTCTAACCTAAGCCACAGTTCACACCCCTTGCCACCACAATATACTGCCTCCAGGCAGGCAGGAACACTGGAGGAGCAGGTGATGCATGCAAAGAACAGGGCATGAGAATTGGGAACCTTCACTCTCATTTCTGCTTTCCTTAACCTGCTGTGTGACCTGAGATGCAGTGTTTAACCGTTAACCCTGTGCTGCCCAGGAAGGAGGCCACTGGCCACAGGTGATGACTCTGTACTTAAAATGTGACTGGTGTGAACTGACATGTGCTGTGAGTGTGAGATACACACCGGATTTCTAAAACTTAGGATGAAAAGAGTATGAAAGAACTCAATAATTTTAAAGCGTTGGTTACACGTTAAAATGATAATATTTGAGATATACTGGTTTAAATAAGATATATTATTAAGATGAATTTTGCCTGTTTCTCTTTACCTTAAAAAAATAGTATCACATATGCGGCTTGTATTATATTGGACAGTGCTGACTTAACCTCTTTGAGCCCTATTCCCCATCTAAACAATGGAGTGATAGCTATACTTCCTATCCCACACCGCTAGTGATATGGTTGGCTGCGTCCCCACCCAAATCTCATCTTGAATTGTAGTTACCATAATCCCCAGGTGTCATGGGAGGTACCTGGTGGGAGGTAATTCAATCATGGGGGCAGTTACCCTCATGCTGCTGTTCTCATGATAGTGAGTGAGTTCTCATGAGATCTGATGGTTTTATAAGGGGCTTTTTCCTCTTCGCTCAGCACTTCTCTCTCCTGCTGCCTTGTGAAGATGTGTTTGCTTTCCCCTCTGCCATGACTGTAAGTTTCTTGAGGCCTCCCTAGCCATGTGGAACTGCAAGTCAGTTGAACTTCTTTTCTTTATAAATTACCCAGTCTCAGGCAGTTCTTTGTAGGAGTGTGAGAATGGATTAACACAGCTAGAATAGTTCTAAAAGTACCCAGTACTATAAAGAAATAAGGTATTGACTCCCCTTTGTCTTCTGGAGATTGGGGGGGTCCTGGTTTTTTTTTGGCTGGAGCCACAAATCTACTGCCTGGAAAGGCTGACAGTGTTTCTGACTTGGTGCTTCACGGGAGACTGAAATCGAGGCTTTGCATATGAAAATCAGCCTGGGTCAAAGCAGGTGCAGGGGCCGAGGAGCTGCGCGGAATAGGCATGATATCAGCCGTAAGGCATTTGGGATGCTTGAGGCTTTGCCTCCAGAGAGAGGCCTCTCTGCCCAGCCTGTTCTGGTTTCTGCTGTGTTTGGCAATACTAGTAACAATTCTGAGGGTCCAGTGTGTGCTACTCACTTTACTGACACCATCTCTAGCTCTCACAAAGCTCTAATATTAGTCTCCTTTTTGGATGGAGATATTGGAAAATCAAAAATGTTAAATAATTTGCTCATAGTGAGTGGATAAGCTATGACTGAAAGTGGGGTCGGCCATTGAAACCATGTCTTTTAAACATCCTTGCACCATGCTGTGCCTGTAGATTGCCCACTTGCTGGGCACTCTACCATCAAGTGGGAAGGTGGGAAGCTGTGTAGAAAATGACCAGAATTTCTCTAGCGGCCACTTCCGAGGGTTCTGTCCAAGTAAAAAACAGAAGAGAGACTTCTGGAAGGAATCATGGGAGAGGATGGAGGGCCCCTCAGAAAGCATCTATGCCAGTGACTGTCAACCATGGCCACACATCAGCATCACCCAGGAGCTTTGAAACACAATGATACCTGCATCCCACCCCCAGACTCCAGTGTAATTGCTCTTGAGTGAAGCCTGGGTGTTTTTGCAAGCTCCCCAGGTGATGGGTCAACAGCCAGTGCTCTCTGGTCAGGCCAGCTACTTCTTCAATATCCACATGAGGAGATTGAAGCCCCAGAAGACACTAGCTGGGCCTTTGCTACTGGCCAGCTGTATGACCTAGTCTTAACCTTTCCTTACTGTGCAATGAGGATGACGATGGGCCAAGACCTGTCCTTAAGTGCCTTTCAATGAGTCTGCTTATTGCAAAGGTTCAAACAATAAAGGAGGTTCCAATTACCCCCTTGGTTATCCTGAAAAGTCCATTTTCTGGAGCAATCTATTCTACCTCAGCTTCCGCAGTCATGTCAACTCAGACAAGTTTTGTTTCCTCTCTGAACCACAAGGCCTCCATCAGTCAAATGAGGGTAATTCTACCAACACCTGAGGATCCTACATTATTGTGAGGATCATGCACAATAATGTCAGTAGAAATTGCTTTGCCAACACAGGCCAGTTACTCCTGGTGTTGGTGTTATTCTACAAGGATTTAGGTCAACTGAGGATTGATTCTGAGGTATACGGAAGGTGGAGCAGACTGCATAATGTGATCGTGGCTAAATCATATCTTTGGGCCAGGAAGGGATCTAATAGTAGTGATCCACTGTGTTTAAGATAAAAGAGGCCAAGAGGACCACAAATGTTTGACCTGCTGCTGGAGACGTGGAATCCACTCTTGCTCTCCACTCTTGGCTCAGGCTGGCCCATTGTCCTGGCCACCTTTCGTTTCCTCAGAGAAGCCCAGCTCTTCCTATCTCTGAGCCTGCCCTGGGCCCATAGTGTTAGGGGTTCCTCTCAGGGGCCCTGGGTATGTATGTACCATGCCCACAAAGATGGCTGAGCTTCCAACAGCCCTGCTTCTCAGGCGGGGAGGGTAAGGCACAGAGAAGTGTGGTTCACTGGGGAACAAACTGTGGTGAGAAGTGTGACTCCCCATTTATGGCAGTGTCTGAATCTCCGGAACCTGTGAATATGTTACCTTATGTGGCGAAAGAGACTTCACACATGTGATTAAGGTTAAGTACCTTGAGGTGGGGGGGTTTTCTTGGCAAACCTGATGGAATCACATATCATTAATGTAATCACAGGGCTTGTAAGTGAAAGAAGGAGGCAGGAAAGTCAGAGTCAGAAGGAGATGTGATGAAGGAAGCAGAGGTGTGAAGGAAAGTGGGGAGAAGGAAACAGAGATCTGAAGATGCTATACTTCTGGCTTTAAAGTTGGAGGCAGGGGCTATGAGCCAAGGAATGTAAGCATCCTCTAGAAGCCAGGAAAGGTAGAGAAATGGATTCTTCCCAAAGCATCCAGAGGGAATGCAGCCCTGCCGACGCTATGATTTTAGCCCAGTAAGACTCATTTCAGGCTTCTGACCTTCAGAGTTTTAATCATCAATTTGTGTTGTTTTAAGCTTCTAAGTTTATAGTAATTTATCACAGCAACCATAGGAAACTAATATAGCAGGAGAGCTTGGGCTTTGGCTTTGTATCCAGAGATCTTTTCCACAACTGTTGCAGGAGAGCTGGAACAGCTCACAGGACAGCTGCAGGGACGGTGAGCCTACTACTGGGGAGAAGCCCTTTCCAGAGCTTGAAGCACCAGAGAGGGGCTGGGCTCTATTTCTGTCTTAGCCACTCACAGAGCTCCTCCTTCTGGAGCCTTAGTTCCTCATCTGCAAGGGGTTGACTTCTTCATTGGTAGGTTCCTTCCAGCCTTCACATTCTAGGATGCTATGAGTCCAGCCCATCACCCTCCCCCAGTCTGCAAACTTCTGCTGTGGGACAAACTGTTATTTTCCTAACACTTCCAAGTGGGTATAGCGGTATGATGGGAAAATTGGCCCCAGAAGCAGGCAGACAGACCTGCATTTGTACCTAGTGACCTGGGCAAATTACTTAGGCTCTTGGAGCATTGGTGTCCCCATTTGGAAAACATGGATAATAATTTTTACCATATATAGTTGTAGGGGGTTGAATTGGATCAGAGTGTAATATGCTTAGTACTGGGCGGGGCACCTGGTGACTATGATGGTTATAATTGCATGCCAGGTTTGAGGAAGAGAGCATGAGAGACCACTCACCCCTGCTGGCAATGCTGGCAAACTGTGCAGAAGTGGGCAAGGTGGAGACCAGCCTGGTGGGCCATGAGCTGAGGTTGTTGTTACAAGCTGGGAGGGACGATGCTTCTGGCTGGGGATATCTGACACTTGGTACTAAGTGGGGCTGGGAAGCTGGACCCTCTGCATTGGGCTTTTAAGGGAGATGGTGACCCTGAGTTGTGTGTGTGCTGGGAGCGGTCATTGGGTAGCCACTGGGAGCAGCCAGGGTTGTTCATACTTACTCAAATGGGTCGCTGGGGTCAGCTTTCTGCAGTTCTGGAGGGATTGGGATCCGCTTGTAGTACATCTCCCAGTCAAAGGCTCCCCGCATGGCATCCCCTGCCTGTGTCTCGTACCGAAAGTCATCATGGTCAATCACGTCAATCATCGGGCACACAATGGTCTTGCGGTTCCGAGCAATGCGGTCTGAAGAAACCAAGAGATGCCTATCAGATGAAGCAGGATGGGGGAGCAGCTAAGTGCACCATCCTGTTCTGCAGCTTACTTGTATTTTTAACATCTCTGAACCCTCAGTTTGACAATCCATGCAGGGGATGGGAGAGTGCAAGCTTTAAGAAAGAGGGACCAGGGTTCTCATCTCAGTCATTTTACTATCAATGGGGCCCTGAGTCAGCTGCACAAATAATATCTCTAAACCCCAGTGTTCTCCTCTGTGCAATGGGTTAAGAAGAGGCTCTGCCTCATAGATTACGAGGACTGAACACAGTATGTTTGAAAATGCTTAGCATGCATGCCTTATTAGCCTAATGATCAGTACCACTATGGAAAAAGATAGGTTTCCTTCTGGGAAGGCCCTGTTCTAGTCCTGTGAGGCTCCACATTCCAAGTCCTGAGCTTGACTTACGGCCCAAAGCAGTAGGCACCCCAGCACTTTCCTTCATAGCAGACTATGTGCCCCTAACAGCTCACTGACACCCTAGGCTGTAATCAGTGAGCAAATGGCCCTCCTTGCAAGAATTCAGCTCAACTTTTTCAATCATTGGAACTATGGATGGGGGAATGAACTGCCCCAGGAAGTTTGAGTCCTCAAGACTGGAGGTATGTAAGCAGGGCCTGGTGGACCATCACCCTGCAGGGATGCCAGAGGCTGGGTGATTCCAAAGGCAAATGGAGGTCTTGACCTAGATGGCTTCATGGTCCCTTTCAGGCCTGGAAGAAGCTGATTCTAGAAAATCGAGTCTCTGTCCAACCCTACCAACATAATTCCAGCTTTGGTTTGCTTTGCCCTTCTTCTTTGTGCCAAGAAACCCTGACCACAGCTAGGGGGTAACAGTGAGCTACTGGGTCCCCAATCTGCTGTGGGGTACAAGTGGGCTGTGCTCAGTGCCTGGCCGCTTTGGACCAGAAGTCAAATTCGAGGCTTGGAAATGGGAGCCTGGTAGGGCCAGGGCAGTCAGCAGCTGCCTGGGGCCCAAGCTTCCTTCATCAAGTGATAGCACATATTTCTTCCAGGGGAGAAAACAGCATTTTTGCTTTTTTCTAAACTGCAAGGAATGATCCATAGGTGGGGTCATGAAATTGATTGTGCGTGCGTTTGTAGTGAACCAAAAAACAATACTAAATATCAGGCTGCATTTCAGGTGACAAGGGATACTGTGACAGGTGTTCAGGAACATGTTTCTGTCATACTGCATGAGTGTGTATATCTGTGTACTGGATTGAGATGCCCAAGGTATTTCTTACTGGGGCACATGGTTTAAAGGGTTTGAGAAATACTGTTTTTTGGCAGTGTACCCCCACATGAGGATCAGGGGCCATCAGTGCCAGACGCACCTGGGGGTGTGTTTAAAAAACTAATGTGCCCGCCCCCGACCCAGGCCCATTGAATCAGAATCTCTGGAGGTTGACTTGGATTTGCCTTGTGGACAGATTCCTCAGGGATTCTTAACGAAGCTTAAGAATCTCCTCCAGGGAAATATCTAGAGTAGGGCCTCCCATCTAATCGTTCATGGCCGTTCAGCGGACTTCAAGTCCAAGAAGGGCTGGGGCTGAGGACACAGTGACCTGCTGGCTGCTGGCTGATTGTGGGAGGCATGAGGTCAAGGTAGCTTCGGAAGGCAGTGTTCTAAGGCACTGTGCCCACCTGGGGACAGAATGCCCAGGCTCAAATCCTGGTTTTCTCACCTCTTAGCAGTATAACCTTGGATAAGACTATCTGATGTCTTGGAGCCTCCGTTTCCTTGCTGACAAAGGGGAGGAAGACAGCACCTATCTCATGGGGCCTCTGTGAGGTCCAAGTGGGATGACGGAACCACAGCGCTCAGTGCAGCCTCTGGCACATAGTCAGCACTCAGCAACACTCTCTGTGACCAGGATTACTGAAGACAGCTCAGAAGCGGGAGAGGAAGGCTGAGCATCTCCCTCACTCTGTGCCTCTTGGTTTTCTCGTTTGCAAAAAGTGGATAATAATGCCTGGTCTGCCTGCCTTACCAGGCAATGGTCAAATTCAAATGTCAATGTGGCTGAGAAAGTGAAGGGGTTCTGAGAGCCATGATGATGATGATGATGATTATGATGGATGAAGGAAATGATGATCAACAGTGGCTTTCCATAGGGGGAATGAATCCTTCTCAGGCTCAGAAATGTGTGTTCTCCAAAGGAGGCAGAGTGAGCTGTGCACGGAGGTGTTAATGGTTTCACAGACAAAAGCCATGATGCGCTCTGTCAGCTGCTGATATTAGCAGGGACAGACTTTTAAATCTACACCACTGGTTCACATTTCTATTGGAAGAAGCAAAAAACAAAACAACAACAACAAAAAACCAACACGGGGATGTTTCTTCCATGTATGTCTGCAGATTATGAAAATTGCCCTCATACATTGCCATAGAAACAGAGTTAAGGGCTATTTAGACTACACGCTCAGCTTCGAGCCCCACCACTTCATTCTCTTTATGAGTCACTGAATGACCCTACAAATGGGTTGTTCCTTCAGGACTATAAATTAGGCAATTTATGGTGAGGCTTTTTTCTTTTTCTTTTTTTTCTTTCAGTAATAAGAGGCAAATGCAGAATATCTCTTGGTTTAATTAAATAAACAGGTTACCAGAAATTCTGGCCTTTCCCCAGCCCAGTGAGATCCTAGACCCTTGGGGTCGGAAGCACAGAATCGAATAAGAAAGTTCCTTGCTGATCTGTGTTACAGATTTGCGGGATTATCTTTCTGTGTGTTTGTGTGGGTTCTGTTTTCTGTCCTCTCCCTTGAATGGTGGCATACCCTAACCAGTGCTTCTCAAAGTATGGTCCCTAGACCAGCAGCACTGGCATCACTGGGAGCTGGGTAGCATGCAACTTGTGAGGCTCTACCCCGGACCTCCTGGATCAGAAATTGTGGACAGGGGCCAGCATCTGTGTTTTCACAGTCTTTTAAGTGATTCTGATGCACGCTCAAGTTTGCCCTAAACTTCAGTCCTCTTTGCTCCCTAAGCTTTCTATAGTGGAGAGCTTACCCATCCTTTCTTAAGGAGTTCATTTTTCTCTCCAGATGACAACTCTTCCCCAGTCTGCCTCCAGCCCTGGCTGTGTCCCTCACCTGACTCCCAGTCTCAACGGGACAGTTCCTCTTCCGTGTCTGCCTGTCAGAACCAGCACACTGCCCTCATCAAAACTGAACTCCTCAAGATTCAGGCCTGATTCAGGCATGTTTCACCCAGCCTCCAGTCTTCCCATCTCCCTTCTGTGTGTAGGCTGTGGCGGTGGGCCCCTGGATCATGCTGCCCTCTCTACAGCCCTTCCCTGATTATCTGCCAGGAGCTCTTGTCTAAGAGGAAGTGAATACAGGGAGGCAATGTAGAACTGCGATGGAGAATAGACTTTCGAGCCCGACAGATGGTGACTTTGACACTTATGGCCCAAGGGGACAAGCGGGTCATTCAACATCTCAGAACCTTAGTTTACTACCTAAGGGGTATACTTATGAACTGCATGATTTTGTGAGAATTAGAGACAATGCTTATAACTGCCTGGCTCACAGTGGCAGCACAGTCTATGGTAACTCTTCTAAGTTGACATGATGATGACCCCCCCAGTTTGGCTATTAACAGCAAACAGCATGGGCTTGCTTTGCAATAAAATGAAGTAATCTGAGGAAAGCAGTCACGTTACTAGATGCTGATATGCTGTGTGACTTTGGGTAAGTCAGTTCCCCTCTCTGAGTCTTAACTTCTCTGTGAAATGAAGGGACAGGACTGGTTGGATTTTAACTTTGAGCACTCCTGAGCTTCTGAATCCCTCATGGCACCTGGCATTGTGCTGGGGGCATCTCGAGCAGGCAAGGGAAGCCGCATGGATGGCTCTCTGCTGCAGGAGGGGGCCACTGGCACAGGCTCATTGCAGTTTGCCTCCCTCCAAGTGGGAAGGGCTCCCTTACCGAGCAAGGGGGGAAGCCAGTTGACATTGGCTTCACAGTGTGAATCCAAGAACGTGATGACATCCCCAGTTGCCACTGAGGCCCCCAGCATTCGGGTCCTTATCAGCCCTTCCCGTTTCTTGGTTCGAAGAATTCTCACGCTGGGGAAAAGAGCCATGTAGTCTTCAAGAGGCTTCTTCAGGTGCTCTATGAGACAGAAGAGGACAGACGGGTGAGAACAGTTGCTTAGTAGTCATCCTTATGACTGCTCCCTTACATGCGAACTGCACTTCACAGTCTAGAAACAGTTTTCCTGTACACTGCCTCACTAGACCTTTCAGACAGGGCGAAGAAGGGCAGGGCTCATCATCTGTGTACTACAGATGGAGAAATTAAGGCTTAAAGAGGTCCAGAGATGGTGCCACGACCTGGAACCCTTCTGTCCAAGGGTGTGAGCATTTGTGGTTTATGCCTGACTGGGAACCATTTCCTCATCTTCTGGTAACAATATTTTTATTTTTCTTTGGGACACTGCCCCTTCCCTTCTCAGTCCATTAGACTTTGGTAGGGCTGATTCCATTCCATAGGTCCAACACGTGGTATAGGCCTGACCAATCAGGGCTTTCCATTCCCTTGGCCACGGTGTTTGTCTCAGGGATGGCCATGTGACCTTAGTTGGTCCAAATAATGGGTCCTGAGAATGTTTTGTAGGATTATTGAAAAATGAGGTCCTTTCCTTTTGCTAGTTGGTTGGCCCTAAGTTTGGAGCCACTGGTGACATCTTCGGTGAAATGAGGTGATGAGAGGTGGTAAGCGAATATGCTGAGACTGAAGCCAACCTGTAAAAACAGGAGTCAAGACAGGGAGAGACAGAAAGACATTGTCCTGATGACATTTCAGTTTCCTAGACCCACGTGCCTGAAGCAGACAGACTCCTAGATGCTCTTATTACACAAGACAGCAAATTCTTCGCCTTGCTTATCCTAATGTGGGTTGGATTTCTGCCCCAAGCCTGGATAAATTGTTTTAAATAAATATCAAAGACAGTCTATTTCTCCTAAAAGTCTCAGCCTCAACGTTGGTGTCTCTTGATTTTAATCAGGCTTGGTGTCCTTTATGAAGACTCTAGGACAGCTGCAAAAGAAACCTCCAGCATACATCATACTTCCTGATGAAATGTGGAATGCTTTCCTCCTCTGATCACGAGAAAAGCTGTATGCTTTCACAACATCTATTCAATATTGTACTAGAATTCCCAGCCAGTGTAATTGGTAAGAAAAAGAAAAGGCATAAGGATTAGACATACAACCAGTGAATTCCTGGGTTTGCTGTGGAAACATGATGGTCTCCTTCTTCTAGCTGTGTTTCCCCAGTCACTGACAAACATATACTACCATCTAGATTTTTGCCACATTCATCTACTTTACTACAATTTACTTAGTTGTTTTAAAAATCAACTAACTTTTACAAATTAAACTTTTTATTAAATTTATTTTAAAAGGAAACTTTAAACACCATAGATGAAAAATTGGTATCATTTTTAATAAAGAGCTAATAATTAAAAATCTCCAACAAATAAAAATTTGTTGTAAGGTTTTAGATTTCTACCAGATACTCCTGCCTCTCCACAACTGTGAGCTTAAGGTCTGCCCTCTCTTTGTCAAGCAGGGAGCTATGGAAAACCCACCAAGGCTCCTCATTTCAGGTGATCAGAAGAATGAAAGAGAATTGAAAAGAGAAGGCTTTCCCTCCACATGATCCAGTGTTACTTTTAATGCAAAGTCTCTGAACCACCTGTAATCATTTTAGGTGTGACTTAAAATCACGTTTGGGCCAGGCACTGTGCCTACAATCCCAGCACTTCAGGAGGCTGAGGTGGGGGGGAGCGCTTGAACCGGGAATATTGAGGCTGCAGGGAGCCATGATCGAGCCACTGCACTCCAGCCTGGATGACAGAGAGAGAACCTGTCTCAATGAATGAATGAATGAATGAATGAATGAATGAATGAATGAAAGAAAAAAATGACTTTTGCGTTGGTACACTTAGGGAAACACTGCTTCCATCGCTGTGATTTTTGTCACCAGGAACTTCATTGAGATGAAGTGTGTTTCGTGTTATGTTGTCTGGCATCTTGTAGGCAGAAGAAATTAGAATACAGAGAAAAGATTATCTACATACATACAACCAGAAGCTAGAAGGCTAAAAAATGCTCCAGGTCTCTTCTTGCTTGTGCACAAAGATTAATATGGCTTCCCTCGCCCTTTCCCACTTCTCTTTGGAACAGTGACTCTGTAGAAAGCAGAAATCAATTTGCCCTAATTGAGGGACTAAATCTTTCCAAAAGAGACTTTCTTGGGCAACAAGGCAAGATAGCAAGAGGCATGATCACACTCCAAATATGCTGCTGTTCGGGCAGGAACACTATGTTTGAAAAAAGAAAAAAATCCATAGTCATTGTCTGTGACCACCGCTTCTTCTTGGCTGGGTTCAACTGATAGGTCATTACGACGAGAATGAGATAATCTCCGGTACCGCACACCACTACTCCCATCAGAGGGAGAAATATCACCCTGGCCGGCTCTAATCATTGAGGCCCCCACTTGGGCAGAGCCCTATCGCTAAATCACCCCGAACGCAGATGGCCACAGTCATTACAGAGTGACCAATTAAGGCCTTCTGACAGCTTGTGGTAAAGTCAGAGCAATTATTTAGGGGCAATTATGCTCCTTATTAGACAGTGCATTTACACAAAATCAGGGCCATTGCCCTATTTTACCACACTATCTTCCTGGATGAGGACATTTCATAAAGTCATACAGTTTTAGAGCTGGGAGGGACTTTAAATGACGATGATGATGATTATGAGGACAATTATAGGGAACAATTACAGAGCCCCTGCTCGCATGCAAAACTCCTTCTTTCACCTACATTACCTCTGATACCCACACCACCACCACAAACTGGGTACTATAGAAAGAGATGCCGAGACTCAGAGTGGAGGACATGAGTCGCTCAAGGAACACCGTTTATAAATGATGATGCCAAGGTCTAAGACTCACCCTGCTTGATTGTAAAAGAACAGGCTCTTCCTACTGCACCAAACCTCACGTCTGCCTCGCTTTAGTCCGTCCCTTCATTCTACCCCAAGAAGAGCGGGGAGAGTCAGAGAAGTTAAATGTCTTACCTAGAATCGAACAGTGGGTCCTTGACACAGCAGGATTATAACCCAGTTCAGAGCTTTTTCCAGCCTCAGATTTACCCCAGCTTCATAAGCCCTAAGGCAGGGCTGACAACCTGTGTTCACCAAAGTGCCCACACTGATGGGTTTGGGACACCTAAAGCTCTGTTAAGAAAGATTCTGAGGCTGTATCCTGGCTCAGTATGAAAGTGTCAGGACTGAGAAGAGATGCCTCAGCATCTGACATAGCATCCCTAATGCCACATACTCATCATCCCTATTCTAGGGGCTGACATGATTGTAAACAGCACAGAATTGTTTTTGTCCTTATTACCCCTAATTTAATAATGATTCAGAGCCATCAATAGACACTGAGGCTGATTCTGAAGGTGGGAGCGCCCATCAGTGTAAGGCATTACGCAGGTGTTAGATGAGCACTTGTCAGAGAGCTGACAGATGGTTTCTGCGGCACGTGCATCTGGTGCCCCACCCGTATCCCCTCTCAGCATTTAGTCTCATGCCTGCCTGCCCACCACCTGCCGGCATCTGCCATTCTTCCCCACTGGCTGCATAGGTCCATGTGTCAGACCTCGGCCAAAAACCCCCCGAGCTCCCTCGCCCCTCAGGTGGGATGACACTGAACACATGCTCCACGCTGGCTCCCAGAATTCCCAGGGGACCATGCATAGCCGCCTGCAGTGCTGCCTGTCACAGGCACTCTTCCTGGGGGCCCCTCTTTCTGTTCTCACTTACCTACTTTCTTGCTGATATTTCCTGGTATCTCCTCCCAAATAAACTATTTGCACTGTCCCAGGATCTGCTTCAGAAAACCCAAACTCAGATTCCAAGGAGCAGGCATGACGTAGAAGATCTCCGAAGGTAAATGCATGATTCCATGAAGCTCACAGTGATAACTTCAGCACAGCAACATGCAGTTCTTTGGTGCCCACTTTCTCCAAACAATGGCTAACATGTTTTTAGTATTCACTCAAACCACAGCCCCAGAAGCTTTACACCTGTTTAATCCTTTAATATTCACAAAAACTCTATGAAGCTAGTCACTAATTAGTACCCTCATTTTGCTGATGAGGAAACTGAGGGCACAGAGAGGTTAAGTAACTTTTCCAAGCTCCACACGGTAAGTGGCAGGTATCGGATTAAAACCCAGGTAATCTGGCTCCAGAGTGTAGTTTTCTTTGTTAAATTTTAAACATCAAGAATCACTGCAAACACAGTTTTAAAAAGTAGAATAGAATGATGAACCTCCCATGTACCCATCCTTCAGCTTTATGTCTCTTGTTTCATCTCTGTCTCTGCCTGTGGGATGATTTGGAAGCGAATGGAGTCTGTACTTGTAACCACCAAGCTGTAAGAGGAGAAGAGCCCAGGGGATTAATGGAGAAGGATGTAACAACCTCAACTTGTATAACTCCTGCTCCTCTCCCAAGAACACTCCCAATAAGTTATCTCAGTGTTGGGCAGGTAGTAACTTCTCAGGAAATACTTGATTATCCCAATGGACTCCTCAGAGCCAATTCAAGGAGGATGGGGCAGGCAGGTAACATCACTTCTGATATCACTGGAGAGAAAACTGAGACCTAGGGAAGGGAAAGCCTTGCCCCAACTCTCTCAGCTGGTGAGGTCTGAGTGAGGCCAGAACTCAGGGCCCACGCTTCCCACAGTCCTCTCCCTACATGCTGTCCTGAGTGTGTGCACACGTGTGTACACACACACAAACACACACACACACACACACACACACTGTGGTGTGTCTGGGGCCTGTGGCTCTCTTGGTTCCTGTCTTAAAGTGGAGCCTCTCCCTCCTGTCTGGTCTGAAGAGTTCTTAGGACTCTGATGATGGTTCTACCGGGTTGATTGTGGCACAAGGAGGAGTTGTTGTGGCTTGAATCATATCCCCCAAAAGACATATTGAAGTCCTAACCCCTGGTGGTTGTGAATGTGGCTTTATTTGGAAACAGGGTCTTTGCAGACGTAGTTATGTTAAGATGAGGTCATACTGGATTAGGGTGGGCACTCATCCAATGGCTGGTATATTTTTAAGAAGAGAGAAATCCGGACCCAGACACACAGAGAGGATACTGCGTGATGATGGAGGCAGAGACTGGAGTAGTGAGTCTATGAGCCAAGCAATCCCAAGGCTTGCCAGCAATACCAGAAGCTGGGAACAGGCATGAAATCCTCTCGAGGCCTTCAGAGACAGCAGGACACTTTGATTTTGGACATGTAGGCTCCAGAACTGTGAGAGAATGAAATTCTGTTTTAAGCCACCCAGTTTTTGGTTCTCTGTTACAGCAGCCCTAGGAAACTAAGATAGGAACGGTAAGATTCTCACGCACTGGCACTGTGACAGTGACACGGCAGAAATACAGCCTGCTGGCGGCCTCTACTGAGCCTGGTCTGGAGCACCACACTCCATGGCCTATGCACCGGCCAGGCTCGCCCCTCTGTAGTCTAGACTGTTTGTAGCCATTCGAGCAGTCTTTAAAAGGAGCAGTACGTTGCATCTTGTTACTCTTCCACTCTCCTGTTTAAATTTAAACCCTTCAATGGCTTCGCCTGGCTCTTGGAAGAAGGGTCATACGGCAAGGCGTGCACAGTCAGTCTCTGTTCCCTCTCCAGCCTCGTCCTGCTCCCTCCCTCAACGATGCTCCCTCCCTTACTATCTTATTTCTGGTTTTC
This sequence comes from Piliocolobus tephrosceles, assembly GCF_002776525.5. Taxonomy (NCBI): domain Eukaryota; kingdom Metazoa; phylum Chordata; class Mammalia; order Primates; family Cercopithecidae; genus Piliocolobus; species Piliocolobus tephrosceles. The sequence goes on from NC_045437.1 coordinate 136,304,942, forward strand.
AAAGGCCTCATGATGTCTCCTTCAGCCTCAGGGTCTCTGCCCATGCCAGTCCTTCTGCCTGGATTGGCTGACATCCCAAGGCCTCCATACAATTCCTCCCAGTTAACTCCGGCTCATCCTTCAGATCCCAGTGCAAACTTTAACTCCTTACAAAGCCTTTCTTGATGTACTCAAACCTCAGCAGGTTCCTATGTCAGCCCCTTGCAAAGGCCTGGAACTCATCCTTCAAGGCACTCAGCTCAGATCACCCTGCATATTTGTGGAATTCCTCACTGTCTCTTTCACTCAACCCTAAGCTTATGAGGGTAACTTCTGTGAATGGTCCTCTCACCAGGGTGTCCCTCGTGCCTAGCACCCAAGCCAGAGGCATCTGTGAAGCTTCATCTCATCTGAATTTCACAACCCTTTGAGGGAAGCAGGTCCCAGTTCCACACCTTCACTTCAAGACAAGGTCCAGAAAACACTTCTCGTCCAAGGCTACACAGCTAACAAGTTATGTGCTGAAGACAGGATTCAGATATAGTTTGGTTTGTTCAGGAATCTTCACTACTCTGTGTAATCAGATCAATTCCCAAGTGGAATATTTCAGAGTTTCAATCTCTGATGCCACTGAGCCTTGCAGAAACACCACTGAGGAGCACCAAAAGTAGAGGAGCTCTACTGTTCCATGCTCTGGCAGGACGCAGAGCATCGGGGAGAGCACCCCATGGAGTGGCCCAAGAGGGAAGAAGAGGAGGAGCAGCAGAAGGGAAGCAGGGAGGGGCCATCAGCCAGATGAGTCAGCAGCATCACCAGCGTCGCTTCTCTGGCCCCTGGGGTGCTGCCAACCATGCAGAGGCTTGGACTGGCTCTGGGACTTGTAGGTGTTCCGGGCCTTGTCAAGTCTTCGTTCCGCTAGGCTTCTGCTCTTAAAGCACCATAGTTCATCTGTTTCCTGGGATAGATTTATTCACTTGCAAATCTTGGTGTATCACAAGGTACCGGCAATCCATTTGGAGAGAAAGGAGAGTACACGTTAGTAAATAGCATCATCCCTTATCCTGTTTTGATACTCTGGTGTTTCCAACCAAAGGAAATGTTAAGATGAGGTGGGCCCTCACCTTTATCATCATTGTCATGATTTCTGTCAGGTGCTTACCATGTGCCTAGGTCCTGTGCTGTCTGTCATTTCATTCTTCTTCTTTTTTTTTTTTTTTTGAGATGAGATCTTCTGTCGCCTAGGCTAGAGTGCAGTGGTGCCATTTCAGCTCACTGCAGCAGTGCCATCTTAGCTCACTGCAGCCTCCACTTCCTGGGTTCAAGTGATTTTCCTACCTTAGCCTCCTGAGTAGCTGGGATTACAGACCTGCACCACCATGCCCGGCTAATTTTTGTATTTTTTGTAGAGATGGGGTTTCGACATGTTGGCCAGGGTGGTCTCGAACTTCTGATCTCAAGTGATTCACCCATTTCGGCCTCCCAAAGTGCTGGGATTACAGGCATGAGCCACCGTGCCTGGCCTCACTTCACTCTTGTGACAAATCTCCTAGTGACAACTCTCTTGTGACAACTTTCTTAGACAAAGAGAAACTGAGTCTCAGAAAAGTTCTATGTGAATCTGTTTTCAGACAGCTGGTAGGTGACAGCCAGGAATCAGAGCAGGTGTTTCTGATTACAAAGCTGTTATTATTAACCATGCAACTACACCACCTCTCAATGCCCTCAGTCTGTCTATTCTGCCTGGCAAATACCAGTTTCCAACCCTAATCCTCTAGGATGTCCAAGGCTTTCCCTTGCTTGAAAAACTTACAGACAGGTAAATACAAACAGCAGGAAAATTAAAAAGACAGGTTGAGAAGGAAAGCTATGCTTATACCAGGATGGGTTTTGGCAGGTGAAATGAACAGGCATTTAAGCATCATTTACTGTTTGGAAAAGGGAAACAGATCAGCCCTTCAGGAAAGATATACTTTTTCTGGCTCAGAGCCCCAGGAGGAATTTTAGAGAGTGGCAGAGCTGAAAGGAAGCTCAGAGTTCAGCTAGAAGACCTTTGTTTTCCTTTGACATGAGTCTGCTCATAAGACAATTTCAGGCGTAATGGACACTTTCGATGAGCAGCTTGGAAAGCTGGCCATTTCTTTTCTTTCCCTTCCCTTCCTCCTCTTCTTTTTGATAACAGCTTTACTGAGATATAATTCACATATTATGCAATTCACCCATTTAAAGCATACAATTCAATATCAACCAGCCATTTCTTGCCCCACTGAAAGCAGAGAGCCGACTGAACCTCAGCGAGAGCATCTCTGCTGAGGAGAATTCAGTCCAGTTTAATCAGGAAAGCATTTACTGAACTCCTGCTGTGCCAGGAGCTATGCTGGGTACATTCCTTTCTGGTGATCTCACACAGTGGTTTTCAAAGTGTGGTTCCAGACCAGATGCATCAGCATTGTTTGGGAATTTAGTAGAAATGCCCATTCTTAGGCCTCACCTTAAACCTACAGAAGCAGATGGGTGGGGACCACTGAGCCAGATTTTAACAAGCCCTCCCCGTGATTCTTAGGCATGCTAAAGGTTTGAGGATCACTGGTGTGACATAATGCCGAAGGTGAGTTCAGAAAAACCAACCTAGGCCATCTTGATCATATTAGGAACTCTAAGTGATCAAAATCAGAATCCCATGTTTCCTGCTAGAATAATGGAAAAACTGAAGTTCTTTTTTTTTTTTTTTTTTTTGAGACGGAGTCTCTCTCTGTCGCCCAGGCTGGAGTGCAGTGGCGTGATCTCGGCTCACTGCAAAGCTCTGCCTCCTGGGTTCACCCTATTCTCCGGCCTCAGCCTCCCGAGTAGCTGGGACTACAGGCGCCCACCATCACACCCGGCTAGTTTTGTTTTTGTATTTTTAGTACAGATGGGGTTTCACCGTGTTAGCCAGGATCTCCTGATCTCGTGATCTGCCCACCTCAGCCTCCCAAAGCGCTGGGATTACAGGTGTGAGCCACCGCACCCGGCCAAACCTGAAGTTCTTTAAGGAATACAAGACTATTTTGCCCCCTAACCCAGCACACCTGTGAGTGGGAGGGTGCTGGCTTGGGTGCCCTCACATCCCTCCTCCTGTCTCTGAGCACAGCCCTCAGATTCACACTGGTCCCCACCTAGCCTGGCTGCTTTGTTTCCATCCTCTCACCTTCAAGTGAGAAAAGGTCTGACAAATGAACACATCTCCCAATAGCGCTCACAGCAAAGGTTGTCAAACCTCAGCCCTAAGAACCCCCAAGGAAGCTGGTTTCCACACAGATGCTGAGGCAGTCTCACAGATTCTGATTCTATATTTCTGGGAACAGTGGCTTTCAAACCTTTGACTGTGACTCATAGAAAGAAATACATTTTACATCATGACCTGAAACAAAAACATACAAAAGTATACACACACATATAACTGAAATACAAGGTGTGATTCACTGGGATACATTTATTTTTTCTATTCTATCCTCTTGTATTCTATTTTTATTAAAATCCTAGACATGATGACCCTGTAAACTGATTTTATGACCTTCCAATGGGTCTACTCCTACCATCTGAAAAACCCTGGCCTAGGGCACAGCCTGGAACCTATAATGTTAAAAGGTGGCCCACCTGATCCTGAGACGGGTGATCCTCTGCCACAGCCCCTGACCCAAGGCTAGTACTCTGCATGACATACCATGGTTACTATTGCTATTGTTATTGGCCTTCTGAGAATGGACAAAAATGTGCCCAGGGTTTTATACACAGGACTATCATTGCATTGCTTACCTTAATAGATCATTCCAGAATTATTTTCTGTTGACTTGAGATCTCTGAAGTACCAATAGGTGGAGGAAGCAGTTATTCCCAAATAGCCAATTTCCTTCTCCCAAAGACTCCAGAGGGCCTATTTTAGGTGTCTTTCCTACCACCATAAGAGCTGCCAGGAAAAGGTGTGTATTGGAGCTTTTGGTATCTACGGGCCTATTGTCTTAGCAGCTGGAAAACATCAAGGACACAGCAGATCTGAGGGAATTGGATCTAACTCCTTTAGTCAAAGGCCAACATAGCTCCAACATCTGGCTGACTCACTCACCCTCTAATTCAGGAGTTTTCTTTTCTTTTCTTTTTTTACCTTGTAGCTCCAGCTTAAAGGAAAATTCAGGGGTTTTCAACCCTCTCCAACTCAATGCCCCTTTATGAAACAGCTGTTTTGTATGGCACCCTTTAATATTTTAAAGTAAAAGTAACAAGTAGTATAACCTGCCTAACACCCATTTCCAAAAATTCTAATAATGTCCCAATTGTGATGTAAAGGAGAAATAATAAACTAACATGTGTTTCAACATAAATGCTTAGGCTGACTACAAGAAGACAGAGAAGAAGCCAAATGCTCGTACTTGTAAGTGCCATATATTGGACTGCATATTACTTCACCTAACAGACAGGGCTGGCAACTCAAGTACCCTAAGCAGCACTGCTGTTGACGACATGATTGTCTAAAACAGCAAACAACTGCTGGTGGAGTTTCAACCAAAACGAGTACCATCTGCTCTTGATATACGTGCCTTCCTGGACAAGTCAGTGCAGTGGCAAGCCTGGGAGGAGACAGCAAAGAGATGGAGACAATTCCTTTCACTGGAGTTCAGTTTGGAAAGAATAGTGTAAGTGGTTTTGGGTGGTAGCTGACAACAAGTGAAGAGGAGTTTGAGTGGAATGCTAACGGGCATGCTCCATTAACAAAATAAATTTCTCGGGGGAAAATTTAGGAACAAGGAGAGAGGAACCAGTAAGGCTGAGTGTGGTGCGGAAGGAAGGGTGAGAGGGCAAACAGTCCCCAGTGGTGTGGTCTAGGTAGGGGACTTTGGAGAGCAGGAATGTCTAGTGAGATTGTGAGTGGGTTGCTATGGAGTATGTGAGGTAACTGCCTCTTCCATCGAGTGCTCGGTTAAGTTTAAAGTCCTCCTTGATGATGGTTTGGTGCACGTGGGTTCTTTCAGGGGACTCTAGATTACCACCCAAGATTAAACAGCTCATGTTGGCTTCTCTGGAATTCAAGTCTAAGTCAGTCTCTTTTCACCATCCCTTAACAATTGAGGCCTCCTGGACTGATGGCTTAGATTAACATGTTAAGTTTATTTCTCTGACCTTTTTCTGAAAATGAATGGTTGGAATGACCTGCAACCTAAAGAAAGATTGTACACCTTCCCCAAACATTTGCTGTGAAACCACAGGCCCGCCCGTTCTTAGGTGTCATGCTACAAATTAGCCTACTCCTCAGGGTGCAGGTATTTGGCCTGAACAAGCCTTTGGTGATTTTAAGAATGAATTATTCTCCTTCTTCAAGCAATCACATCCACCAGCCAGCTCCCAGAAATAGAAAGCACTTCATCACACAAATTAACTCTTCTCTCCTATTTTGCAGAAGATGAGTAATCTATTAAAAAAGAGATGCTATTATCTAAACAGGCAGCTCTGTCTGCACTTTTAATTTCAACTAAATGCCCTGCTCCCTTTTCAGCAGTGGGCAGGGCCGTAAATCTGTTTAATAATCAGACGACGAATAAAAACACTCCAGAAACCACCCCTATCAAGTTAATTACAGTCTCCTCTATTTTCTGAAAGTGACTCCCCACCAATCAGCTACAAATGAGAAGAGAAGACCAGGCCCTTTGGACTTAGCCCACTTTACTTTTTCACCCAGTTGGAGCCCATCCAGGGGAGCAGATTCATGGGCAATTCCAGTTGTGGGCTTCTGGTAGCTGCTCTTAAATTACGTCAGGTTGTCAGGTGTCGGAGAGCAACATGTGTTTCATTTAGGATGCCGGCTTCCATGACTATCGTTTAAGGTGTTATTAAAAAAGAAAAAAAAATCCTTCCACTTCAGCAACAGTGTCGGCCTGTCAGTTTCATATTTGTTAAAGGGCAAAAGTGTTCTCCTGAGGGAAATTTTCCTGCTCAGTGCACAGGAAGAGAAAGCTGAACATATGTCAGAACTTTCCTTACCACCTCCTTCAACCACCACCGCCCCCTCCCCATGCAAAAAACCCCAACCCAATCTAACACCAAATATTTTGAAACCTCCCATTCAGGGCCTCTTCCCTCTGCTTCTGCATTGGGATCTTCTGCCACTTACAGAAATGTCCACACCAGAGACTAATCTGATGTGCGCAGGTCTTCTGGCGTCTCATCCCTCACCTCTCATCTCATTCACACTACCGGTGCTACAGCACAGGTCTACTGATGTCATGTGGTGACATTTCAGGCTTCTCAGGATGGCCAGAACCAACCCTTCCAGAATCATCTCTCATCTCACCCCTGCCCCTGGTGCATTCTGTGCAGACACTGCTCAACTAATTTCCTTGCTTTCACTGTTGCAAATCTGTCAGCTCAGAGCATCCTTCTCTGCTTCTCTGTCTCAAGGAATCCTATTCTATTCTTCCCCCAAGGCTCAGCACAAAGTGCTCCTGAAGCATCACCTGCATGTTCTGATTTGGGACTTGTGTCTATCTGCTTGGCACAAGCTACTTGAGGGCAGGACTCAGAGTGATCGATTTTCCTCACAGCATCTGGCATACTGTAGGCACACAGATGTTTGATCATAACTTAACATATTTTGCTTGTCATTTGCTGCTTTTATTTTATAAAATCTATATACACAGTGTGCTTCCAAAGACTCAACATGTCACCCTGGGGAAGATATAAAGCATGTTTGGGAGGCCCTGTCACTCAGGTACACTTGTGAGTCTCCAAACACAGGAGGTAGCGTCAGGAAGCAAATGCTATCATCTGGGCAGGATATTTATCAATAAAAGGACCACTCATCAATAAAGTGCCCACTCAAACCTCTCTCCCCACTTAACAACATCTCTGTCCATCACATGAAAGTGTGTTTGTGGGTGGTTGTGTTTCAGGTGTGCCCACCCTGTTAATATCATATATGCAGCAAAGGCAAAGGCCCTTAAGGTAGACTGGGCAGGACCTAAAGCAGTCACTGATTTTGTCATTGTTGTTAGATGTTTGGAGCCATTTTTTTTGCAGCTAAATGCTGGCACAAAATCCTTTCAGGATATGCCTTGAAGATGCAGACATCCTGCAGGGAAAGAAGCACCACAACTGATACAGGTGGTCTCCATTTTTGGACATAAAATATTCTGGATATTTCATCTTTTTCTTTCTAAAATGGAAAGTCTTGACTATTTTTTGTGATTCTAAATATGATGCATTTTTGAAAAAAATGTTTTAACCATCATGGCAGAATGTAACATCTGAGTGACAAGCTGTGCTAGTCACACCCACCAGAGATGGCCACTCTTACGTTTGCTCTATTTCTCACCCAATTTCCCAATCTTTTTATGCTTCTTTATTTCTTCTGAAACCTGTTTTTTCCAGTTGACAATATGCCAAAATCATCTTTCTATATCAGTACATGTAGATCTAGCATGTCCTTTTTCTTTTCACTATCTCACTTTATCCTCAAATTAACTGAAGCCAGGGAGGTAGCTCCACTTTGACTGATACAAAGACTGAGGTTGAGAGAGAGTTCTTCTGCCCAAGTGGACAACTGGTAGGTTAGAATATTGGGCTCTGTGATTCAATAGCTTATGCCCTCGCCCTGACACCATACTCTCTGCCTCCAGAAGACAAGACTAGAACCAGAAGATATACTTTGCGGAGAGCTAGAGTTCCGCTCCATGTAAGGAAAAAGCCTTCTGATAAGAAGAGCTGTCTCACAAAAGAATGGGATAGCTCATAAGACAGTGAGTTGTCCATCACTGGAAGAATTCAATCAGAGGTGAAACTTACTCTGCAAACCATACAATAGACTCAAATATTGGAGAAATAGTTGAACTGTGTAGCCTCGAAGACCCCCCTCCAGCACTGGAATTGTGTCATTTCACAGTTCCAAGATGCTATGCCTCTCTGCAATTGGGTCTAAGAATAGTGAAAATCCAGCTAAGGACTTAGTCCTTTAATCCAATAGCTCCTTCTGAGATGCATTAGTAATTAGCAGAGAGAGACTGTGGTTTTCTTTTCACAAGCTCTAGCCTATTTTATGTAGCCCTGTAATTTTCTCCCTACCCTAGCTGTGAGCAACTTTTACTTTTGAATGTTTAATTTGTCAAAGGCCCGAAAGCACACTGAATGCTGCCTTCGAGAGAACTCCACAATGTGGGTGTATGTGAGGCAATGTGGGCTGGGAGGTCTATGCATTCTGAACCCAGACCAGAGATGGACAGAAAGACTGTTCAGTCCTCTGGTTATGTATGAGCTGCTCGATGCCCAGGTATTCCGATTTCTTAGCACAGGCTCAAACACAAACATGAACAAACACACGTACACATCCCAATGTCCATTGTTGGAGTGAGGGGGACACTTTTCACTTCCTGCTGGGGTGCCCAGTTTGAACAGAAGGTGTTTCTTATATTTGGGGTATCATAAGCTCAAAAGCAAACAAGGAGCACTGGTCTGAGTACGCTGTGGCAAAAGACTCTCAGCCCTGGACAGGCATCTTGTTCCCATTCCAGGACCCAGATGGCTGTCTGGGTGGAGCCATAGATGACCCACATCACCCAGAAGCCAGGTGGTGTGATGTGAGTCTTGCCAGCAATGCCGCATGGCTCCTCAGTACCTATTCCATTTGAGTCTGTCACAGCGCCTGACCTTCCACCACTGGTTACCCGATTCTTGTGGGTCACCACTGCCCTCCTCTGGGGGGCATTAAGACATTATACAAGTCATATTAATACGTGCTCATGTTAGAAAATTGTTGAAAATCATAAATTAAATACCAACAATTAACCCACTGTCTAGATGGCCTCTTTTAATACCTTATGGTCTGTTGAGGCTTTCACATTCCTTTAGCAGAAAATCCTTATGGACCAAAAGGTCATCCTTCCGTATTCTTCATTGCACAGTTCGGTACAAAACAACATTTAACTGAGCCTCCAGTATTTTTCAGGGATGATATGAGCCGATCAGAAACCAAGTAACCAAGCTCGGGTCCCAGGAAGACATTTCTGCAGGAGAACATGAACAGCTGACACCTAGTGAGCGTGTACTCTGTACCAGGCATGTGCTAAGCATCTTCCATGTATTATCTCCCTTAGTGCCCTTGATGATTTTACAAGGTGGGACTGTGATCCCCATTTTAGAAAAGAGAAAATCGAGGTTTGGAGAGTTGGAGGATCTTATCATTGCTGGTAGGTGGCACAGCAGGGACTGAATCCAGGTCGGGTTGACTCCAGAGCCTGTGCTCCTAACTACTGTGCTTTCCTTTAATAGTGGAAGCATTTGCAAAGATCAGCAGCAGCTCTCTAGGAAAGGATTAACTCTGGAGAGGAGGACCAAGGGCAGAGGAGGTCTCCTAAGCAGAGTTTCAGTGAAACTCACCAGGGTGGACATTCTAGACAGGAAAAAACAACCCATGACACAGAGTTTTAAAACATCTGAGTACGCAGGGAGCTAGCTAGAGTTCCATATATTGTCTCTAATGATAAATCTTTTAAATAAACAATGATGAAGTAATTCGTAATTTCTTTCAATTGAAAGGGTGCATTTCTTAAGTATCAAATATAGGCTTTGCTGAGAAACAAAAATTTAGCCTATAAAGGATTACAACACAAATCTCCAGCTGGGAGGGGAAGATGCTAAGTCTCTAAAACCTTCTGGGAAATAAATTCTTGGATCAATCACTTTCTTTTCTTCAAGATAGTATTGTTTTTTAATTAAATGAGAAATCCATAAACATATTCTCCTTGTGAAAAGAAATAAAACCTTATAAATACAAGAGAGGGTGAAGTTTCTTTTGACCACGATCTGGATTGGCTCCCCTGTCCCATAGGTAACCACTGTTGGGACTTCAGAGTATATCCTTCTCTGTCTTTTTCTACACGTTTACACACATATATTTCACACTGAAAAGGTATGGTATTGGTTGTATTCTGTGCTGTATTATATAAGTGGTTCTGCAACTCGCTTTTTTTCACTTTATAATACGCCTTAGAGCTCTGCTTATGTCATGTAGATCCAGTGTGTGTGTGTGTGTGTGTGTGTGTGTGTCTGTGTGTGTGTGTTTTCAGATGGAGTTTTGCTCTTGTCACCCAGGCTAGAATGCAGTGGTGCAATCTTGGCTCACTGCAACCTCCACCTCCTGGGTTCAAGTGATTCTCCTGCCTCAGCCTCCCAAGTAGTTGGGATTACAGGCACGTGCCACCATACCCGGCTAATTTTTGTATTTTTAGTAGAGATGGGGTTTCACCATGTTGGCCAGGCTGGTCTCGAACTCCTGACCTCAGGTGATCTACCCACCTCAGCCTCCCCAAGTGCTGGGATTACAGGTGTGAGCCACTGCACCTAGCCCAGTGCATTGTTTTTAATAGCTTCATCATATTCCATATTAGAGATAAGGCATTGCTTATTTCCCTTAGCCTACTGATGAATACTGAGGTTGCTTCTAATTTGGTACTATTACAAACAGTGCTGCAGTGAGCATCCTTACATATGCTCATGGTGCAAATAGTGAAGAATTCTCCAGGATAGACACTGAGAAGTAGGATTCCTGGATTATAGAATATGCACATTAAAATTTTTTTGATACTTCCAAATTGCCCTCTGAAGTGGCTTTCCCGATTTTAGTCCCACCACCAAGCAGTTCCTATTTAGAATGGTGACAAGAATCTTGGGAGGGAAGAGGGGGTTGAGTGAGAAGTGAAGCTGTATTTTAAATGGCATACTTGATATCATAAAATACTTAGAAAAATAACTACTGTTTTCATAATACAAACTAGACAGGGCTCCAGCTTTACTTTTAGAGCTGGCCAAAATCTTGGCTTGGGGTGATACACAAAAGGATGGCCCCTCTCCAAGAGGAAGCCATACCCTGTCCCCCCAAGAACCTCTGGTAGGGTGATGGGGAAAGGATATAGGATTTACAAGTTTTTAAAAAGGTAGTGTTTTTTCTTTTCTCTCTCTCTCTTTTTTTTTTTTTTCTCAAAAGAAAGAAACAGAGTCCTTTTAGGATTTAGGTGAAGGTCACTGACTTAGGGCTGGGAAGAAGGGGCCAAATAGGTAGACTGCACTCTCCTCCCCAGGCCTCCAGGGCCACCTTATGTTTTAGGAGGCACGTCTGGTCATCATCAAAATCGGGTTGAGCATGAATTCCCTGGGGCCAGAGGCAGGACTGCTTCACCGACCTCATAAATCTCTCTAGGGTCAAACACTCCTGCCCAGCTGGTCTGACTGGAGAGGGCTTGTTTAACTCACACAGCCCAGGATTTCAGGGGCAAAATGCGGCTCTAGCAAAAAGCTGCCTCTGTGGATGGCTGTGGTTAGGAAGGTGCGTTTACCATGGCGTTAATGGTACATGAAGGAGGAGACAGCCCTTCAGGAGAGAGTCCCACTCCGCTCCAAAGTGTGCACCAATTAAGATGATTACTGGTTTCCTTACAACACAAATACTAATGGCCTGTCACACTCTGGCATATTTTTCTTGGTAACCTTCAACTCCGAATGATTAATAAGGCTCTTGTGGCAAGGCTCACACACACAGGCCAGGCAGAAAACAGGGGAAAAATAATACAACACTCTGACGGAGGCATATTCAATGAGGCAGAGGTTTGTGAAAACAAGTTCTGAAGGACCGTGACTGTTTGGGAAGTCCCAGCCATGATCAGTGGGGAGAGTGTCCTGAGAATGCTCTGAGCAGTTAGGATGAGGACTAGCCATGCGACCCCACAAAGGTCACTTTCCTGCCCTGGCCCTCAGCGCCGTGTCTGTTGAATGGGGGAGTAATCCCTCTCCTGCTTGCCTGGCAGGATGCTTGTACTGAAGTGTGCTTAAAGATGCAGAGAGTGGGAGCACCATCATTACTGGCAGTGTTGAAAGTGGAAGAGGGCACACAGGAGGAGTGGGAGGTGGCACAGTGTGTGGGAGAGAGGCTCTAAGAGCAGCCAGACTTAAGTGGAATGTCTACTTTTCCAACAGACCAGCAAGCTCTGCCAAGCTACTTAAATTTCTCTAAGCCTCAGTTTCCTTATCTGCAAAGTGGGAACAGTAATAGAAGCCTTTTCCACTGGGTGTTAGGACGATATAAGGTGATATCAGAATGCTCAGCAGGCCCAGTGACTGGGACAGACCAAGCATTTATATTTGTTGGTGGCGATTGTTATCATTATTGTTGTTGTTACTCTAAGCCAAGAAAAATGGCATCAGCCTTGGAGCCACCAAGGAGACCCTTGCATTTACTAGAGACACGTCCCCCCATGCAGAACATTGCAAAACCCATTCCTTCCCCCTATCAAGGTCAGATAAGGCCTCCAATTGTGCTGCACACAATTCCCTCCCAGTGTTCCATGGGCTTTATTAAGGGAGAAAAATGGTAAAGACTGTTTTCCACTTGGCCTTCTCAGAAATGTGAACTGCCGGGTAGAGGTACCAATACCTCACTGATGTTTTTTGTGTAATATTCAGTAATTAATGAGGGTGTAGTTAGAGGAGGTTCTGCCTGACCACTCTGGGGTTTTCTTTCCCCATTCATTTTATGTAAAGTACTGTGCAAAGCCCTCTCTTCCACCCAATTGTCATCCCCAAACCTTTCTCATGAATAAATTTTGGAGCATGCCGAGCCTTGGGTGAGTCAAATGTCCACCTCAGTTCACATAGGGAGCGGCCCCTGTGGGATGCTTAAGGCCCACCCCTCTCCAGGTTGGAGGACTGGGAGTCCTGAGAGCAGAAGAGGGGCTCACACACTCCCAGGGCCAGGCAGCTAAGGGATACGTGGGAAATGGGCCATAGGGAAGCCTGCAAACCCAACTGTGGCCTTGTGGGAATGAGGTCTTGGAGATGATACCAGGAGAACTGGAGAAGCAGATTTTTATGGGAGTTCTCATATTGGCAATTCAATCAGATTTTAAAAAATTATTTTGAAGGCCAAATAAGGAGGCTGATGGGGCTGTTTCCAGCACCTTGAAAGGAACATAAACTCTTCAAAGCCAGAAGTTTATGACCTAGAGCAAAGGAGGAGTCATTCACCAAATGGAGTTCTCTAAGACCAAAGGCGTTTAATGGATTGGAAAAAAGAAGACAGTAAAAACCACCTGTAATTCTACTACCCAGACCACTATTAACATTTTGATATATATACTTCTAAGCATTAAAAAATCCACATATATACCTATAGTTAGAGATGTGTTGCTTGGTTTCTATATTTCATAGGAATGGGCCCAGAGGTACACCTCCATCTGTAGCCTTGGCTTTCCTGCACTTAACCCCTACCTTGTAATCATCTTTGCAGGCTGTTGTTTTCCGGCAGCTTCCTTACACCAAACCCTCCTTGCTACCAAAATTTGCTCACTCAGCAGTTTTTCTGGGATGGGCTGAGCCAGTGTTTCCCAAATGTAAGTAATAAATAGTCCCCTTTAAAAGAAAAAAAAGTATTGTGGCTTCTTCTATAAACATACCCAGGAATGTATCTAAGAAATACTAATCAAAGAAACCAAAGTTTCTGTCTTTTAATTGAGAATTTTCACCACAAAGAGGAGTATCATAGTTGGTAAAAGAATCTTTTAAGACACTAAAAATCAAAATAAAAAGATGGGTAAAATTCCTGTCTACCTCTTGGGTACAGTGAACCCTCATTTGAGAAGCACTGGTCAAAGGCATGATAACGGATCCCTCACAACCCAAGGTCCTCGTTGGTTCGGCCTCTGCAGCCCTCTTTATCTGGGCCCAGCCCTGCTGGCCCTTCCTCCCTAATGAGGGACCTTAGAAACTGCATAAGTCACTGGTTTGCACCCTGTACACCCTGGAGTCCTGGAGTGCAGCTCAGGTTCTCCCAGGGTCTCCCTTCTCCCACCTTCAAGGGGAGTAGGCATCCTTTACAATTTTTTCTGCATCAGGTTCTTGGGTAAGATTTATTTTGAAAAAAGTTTTTACTATTGAAAAAAGGAAAAAAGCTAGAAAAGCACAAATGTAGGCCATTCCATGTCATAGACGGTGAAATTATGAACCAGAGAGGGCAGGGCTTCCTGGGCTACCAGCAAGTTTGTGGCAGACAGGCCCGAGACGTGGGGCTCCCTCCCCCACACCTCAGATCCCTCTCCCAGAGCCTTTCTCATACCCAGCCCCCAGCCCTCACAGTACCCTGCTTCACTGTCTCCTTGCTTTCCCCAAAATAAGCATCAATTTTTAAGAGTTCCCTGTGTATTTCCTCTCACATGCAGATGGGAAGACACAAAAGCAACGGGTGCAGAAGTCTCCAAATGGAATCCTGGCATCATCCCAGAGCTGCGTATGCTGAAGGGTCTTTAGCACACAAAGGGAGAGAGAGTTGATGCAGTCGGCAGATCTGTAATTGCAGACATAATCTTTTTAGCTGGAGACACCTTTCTGATTCCACCGAAGATGAAATGAATTCAATTTGAGAATTCATTCCCATTCTAAATACCAAAACAGAGGCTTTCGGGAAATGAAGGCTCTCTCCTTCATGGAGCCAAATGTCTGACGGTGGCAGCCAGGTACTGGATCTGTGACCTGGAAGAGGGAGGGGCTGGGAGGTACAGCGTGGGAGGTAGGTGCCTTGGTGTAGACCTGGCTTCTAGGTCCGGTGAGCCTTGCCTCAAACTTGCCATGTGACTTTAGGCTACTCATGTATCCTTACTAAGCGCCAATGTCCTCATGTCTAAAATGTGTTCACTGGATTGCAGTTACAGTGCAAATGATGGATGGTGCCTGGAGGCAGGCTGATGTGTTTGTCACTCAGCCCCAGCATGTCCGATATCTCATCTGCAAAATGGGAGCAAACAAATTTACTAATGGAGAGAGGAGTAATCTGGCGTCACATATTCTCCATAAATAGGAAACAACAACAAAAAAAAATCACTTCTTTCTTTGACATGCAATGGCAGCTGCTGCCTCAAACATGTCATTTTTTGGCGAGTGCTGATATCGCCAATGAGCTCTAAGGCATGCCTACTCCCACTGGACCTGGCCCTGGCCCTTCCTTGGCTCCCTCCTGAGCTGGAGAGACAGGGACAGACCCGGAATGGGAGGGGGAGCAAATAACAAAGGGCCAACCATTCAAGCTCCAGGACCTCCAGGGAAGAGAGGGCTGGGCCAAAGCACCAGAGAAGGCTTCACAGAGGGTAGAGGGCCTGATAGTCCTGGACCTCGAGGACGAGTGGGACTGTCAGGAGGCAGATAAACAGATATGCATTGGGCCATGAAAGCATGTGTGAAGATGAGAGAGAGTGATGGGGGAGGAGCGGGAAGGGAGGTTGGACAGGAAGGTGGGCCCCCATCCTCCGTCTCCTGGCAATGTCAGGCCTGACCTTGGGAGGGCAGATACTGAGCCCTGTCCTGCAGCAGCATCCACCCCTCATCTGTCCAACCCCAGCTCTACAGTGTGCAAGACAGACAGCGTGTGCGACACATTTCAAAGGGGCATTCTACATCTATCATGTGGATGTCATAATTCAGCACAATGCACAAACAGTACCACAATGCCTTGACAGTCTGGCTGGGGAGATGAGAATAAGATAAGCAAAAGCAATATCCAATTTATCAGATGGACTTGGAGCTGAGATAAAACACATATGACTGATGATGTTCACGAAGTGACAGGATCCCACGATATACCCAGGGTCACGTACAGTTTCCATGCCCGGGGCTGTAAGAGCTATAATGGCATCTCTTTTTCTCCCACCCAGTAAAGCAAAGGGCACAGCAGATGTGTGAGTGTCATGATATAAAGACATACTAGACACAAGGCTGTGTGCTTTCTGCAATATCCTTAACTGTCTCCTCTCCCCAATAATACCCCCTACCCCAGTGCCCCAGCATCTCACCTGAATCAGGTCACAGAGAGACTCAGATGAAACATCACACAGTACACTGGGGCATGGGATGTGGCTTTCTGAGTAGCCACCAAAGAACTGGATGACACAACTGGGCAGTCAGTTCCGACTATGACCAATGGGAAGCAGGAGACGAGAGACAAGCAGGTAGAAAAACTTCCTCTTCTCTCTCCTCTACAGACTCCTCCGAGATGCTGTTCCCCCTGGTGAGCTACTAGAGCAGCGCCCCTACGCTGCGAGAGCATACCTGCTGGATGCTGGCACTGCTGTGAAGAGGAAGCTGCAGTCGTCCCTTGAGTTTTCCTGAATCACTTTCCCTTTTATCCTCACCATCACTGTCTCAGGCTCACACTCCCCTCCCCCAAATAAACTGTCAGTGACTTAATCCTTCCTTAGGCTCTGTTTTCTAGAGGACACAGGCTTAACTATGACAAAGAATAACCATACATTTGATCTAATTTGTAAGATAAAAGTAAATCATTCACAAACATTGATGCTTTTGGAATGGTCACAAAATTACTTGTGACGCTCTTACAGCACATCCCAGCCCACAGTATCTCACAATGCTAGGGAATGGTAGGTTAGAATACAAAGTGCTGGTGGGCTGCGATTCAAGTCCTCAAAGGCGCTCTCGTACCTATTCATTAATTCAACAAACACTTAACGATGTCGCTATGCATCTAGCATTGTGGCGAGTACCGGGACACAGAAGTAACTAAGACATGGTCTGTGGGAGGGTCAGCATGGAAGTGCAAGGGCAGGTGCCACATGAGAGCTGAGAGTCAGTGAGGGGGAAGAGGGAGGTAAGGCTGTTCCCTGTCTGAGGACAAGAGATGGGGAAGGCATCACAGAGGAGGGGACTCTTGAGTTTGGTCCAGAAGGATGAACAGGAGTTTGCCAGGAGGAAAAGTGAGAGGGAATGAATCACTCTTTTCTCCGAACTTCCACTGCCTGTTGCCTGTTCTCTCGCAGCATAGACTTCATTTTGCTATAGAATCTCAGGCCCTTAGGGCAGGGCCTGTGTCTTCTTGTTCATCAAGGTATCCCTAAAGTCTAGCCCAAGGCCTGGTTTGACAGCCCAGCTCAGTGGTCTAGCCCTCCCTTCCACACAATGCGCCTGAGGGATGTTGCTTATTCCTTCCCACTGGCCACAGTGACTCCAGGGAGCTGTGCTCCCCTTGGAAGGTGGGGTGCTGAGGACAAAAGCCCTTTTTGCAGCTTTGTTCCACTCCTCTGGGTGGTGTGGAAAATGTTTCCCCTGGGAGAACCTTAGCCGGCGGTTGGCTAATGATTAAATTGAGTATGGTAGGATAATATTTAGAAGGTTGTTTTGGGGGTGGTGGTGTCATTGCAATCTGTTTTCGCTCATAATTGCTGCTTCACTAGCTCCACCACAACCCAAAACATAAACAGAATTCACCTTGAACTCCACTGCCCCCAGAGATGAAAGCCATACTCAACATCAGAAAACAAAACAAACAAAAGTTTTCAGCAAAAACCAAGGTCCTGACACAGCAATCCATGTGGAGGAACATCTGCTGAGTAAGTAACCAGCCCTCCCAGGCCTCATCAGTACCTGGACTGCAAACTCTCCTGGGCTTGGGGAGTGGGCAGTTATTAGAGAGGAACGGGGAAGAGGTCAGAGCTGGTGAGGATTCCTGGATCCAAGTTCCCCTTCAGACGCCACAGAGCTTGTGACAGAAGGAAACTGCATTCTATGTAATAAGTTTACATCTTTGTCCACCTGAGTTGGGCGCCCTGTGAAAATTTCTTGCCTGCCATAGCCATGTCCCAGTGCAAGACTGCGGGGTGGTCAAGGTTTCTTAAACCGAAAAAAGTGAATACAATGTCCTAAGCAGCTGCATTAAAACGTTCAGGCCCTCTGAAGGGCTCACCTTCTTCCATCTGGCCAACCTCCCGTTGGTATAACAGCCAGTATCTCTGCCATTCATAGTGGGCTTTGCTCAATTAACACAATTTAAAAGACTCTGCAGCATTACGCACTACTAAATGGGCCTCTGCATGAGCAAACATGCAGTTGACAAAATTAAAAAAAAATGTCACAGGACAGGGACAGGTCCAAGGCCAATTCCTCTCTGCCTGAATGACAGGCAAGACCTCTGGGGGCAAGATGGCAGAAAGCAGTGGTAGGGACCTGGGGCCCACCCAGCCCAGGGAAGCTCCCAGTTTCTGTTTACTAGCTGTGTGATCTTGGGCCAATTACTTAACCTCTTCCAGCTGCAGGGTTTTCACGGGCAAAATGGGGATAATATTATACCTCCCTTACAAGGCTGCTGTGAAGAATTACTGAGATGTGAGGGTAACTCACTCAGAACTATGCCTGGGACATAGTAAGCACTTTATCTGGGGCCAGGATCCCCAGGTGGAAACCCAAATGAAACAGGTGAACTTTATGTCCACTGGCGGAGGGGCTGCCAGCACTCAGTTATTCCTACCAGTGGGCCGTGTTGAGTTTGGGGTATGGAAGAGTGGTTGGAGCCGGGGATGGCTGAGCGAGCCTTCCCTTGTGAGCCCTGCCTGGGAACAGTCCCTGAGGCCCAGGTCAGGGTGCTGGGTACAGAATCAGGCCAGGAATAGCCAACGCTAGAAACTCAGGTATCTGGTAAACAGATACAGAGTGCGTATTTCATAAATATTCCTTAAGTGAATCAGTGGGCTTTGGAATCATCAACTGGTTGTGCATCCCTGTACATGGCACATAGCCTTTCTGACTCTCATTTTCACCTCTAATAAGTGATGATAATGTCTTCCTGTTGGGGTTGTTGCAAAGTTAAAATGCAGTAAGTAAAATACCTGGCACAAAGTAAGTGTAATGAATGGTAGCCATTGAATTACACTGTGAACTAGGAACAGGAACCAGAAAATAAGTGAGTCATAACTGAAGGGAAATCACTCTACTTAAGTGTGTAACCTCAGGCAAGTCATTTTCCTTTATTAAAGTCTCAGTTGCCTCATCTATAAAGTGGAAGCAGTCAGATGGCCTAAGCCATAGGATTGCTGTGGGGATCAGGCAAGGTACCCAAAGTGAAAACTTCGTAAAGTCTAAAGTGGTGAACGGATGCTAGTGGCTGAGCACAGTCAAGCTGGACTGTGGGTTACAGAGGAGTGGAAGCCACTCAAACCAAAGGAGCCAGGAACAAGGTGTGTGCACAGTGAACCAAAGTCACAATGGCCTTTCCAATTTATCATGTTTACTATGTTGGATATTTTTTCTGATTATAAAAATATTGTACTGTAGAAAATTTGGAAAACACATACAAGCAAGCAGTACAACACAGAAATCTTCTGTGATTCTATCACCTAGTCACCTAGAAATAACCATGGGAATCTGGTTGTGTTTCAGTGTGGCACTGCCCTAGGTGAGCCCCAGGTGAGCCCCAGATGAGTGGACACAAGACTGCACACTAGAGTGGTTTGAGGACAGACCCTCAGGTCAGCTGCCAAGTTCAAATCCTGTCTCACCTCCCACTAGATGCGTGGGAGAGGATTCCTCACTTCTCTAAATCTCAGTTTCTTTGTATGTAAAATGGGGATAACAATAACATTACTTTCTTCATAGTAGTGAGGAATAAACAAGGTGATACACATCAATTGCTTGGCATAGCACTTGTCACATTACATGAATTCAATCAGTGTAGCTATTATTTTCATACATACATACATACATACTCACAACATGGGATATTTTTGGTAATTATCATGTCATCAAAGTTTCTTCTACAACAGTAGTTCTTCAAGTATAGATTCAGGGCCAGCAGGATCAGCATTTCCTCGGAACTTGTTAGAAATGCAAATTCTCAGCCAGACTTGACCTGCTGAATCAGAAACTCCAAGTGTGGAGACCCAGCAAACTAGGTTTTAACGAGCCCTCCTGGTGATTCTGGTGCACACTCAAGTTTGAGAACCACTGGCTTACAGCATATTTTTAATGGTTTCATGGAATTTTCTACCACGATTTACTGACTAGGTCTTCTTTTTTCAGACACTTAGGCTATTTGCTAGTGGTGTGCGGGAGCGAGCTTGCACAGGCTCACACAAGAAGCAACTGTGAACATCTCTTCCCAGCTCTGTTCCATTGGTAGCTTGAAATCAGCAAAAGTGGGGTTTTTAATGCCACAGAAATTGGCAAATGCAACATACCAGGGTTCCTCCCCTTCACTCCAGCTTGTTGTTAACTTTTACCAGCATACTACTGGCTATTTCCATTAGTTTTTGTATGATAAACCACATTATGGTGAATAACCCTGCACATACATCCATTTAACTATCTTCGATTGTCTCTTTAGAAAAATCTCTAGAGATGGAATTGCTAGATCAAAGGATATGCTCATGTAAGGTGTTTAGATACAAACTGCCCGTTTGGCCTGTTAATTTATACTCCCACTAGCAGAGTAGGAGTGAGTTTATTTTCCTGCACTGGTTGCAATGGACATTTGTGCTATGGACTGTGGACCCAGGGTCCTGTACCATGCCCCAGCCATGGTGAAGAATAGAGCAAGTCCTGACATTATCAAACAACCACTGCCCCCCATCCCATTCTCAGTGCCTCCAGCTCTACAGGGACTACATTTTTTTTTTTTTTTCCTAAAGGGAAAGCAAGTTTATTAGAGAAGTAAAGAAACAAAAAAATGGCTACTGCATAGGCAGGCAGTCAGGAACTAAGTGTTAATGGCTGTGTCATGTGTCCCACACTTGTCTCTCTGGAGTAAGGCTGTCCGACAGAATTTTCTATGATGATCTGTATCTGTGCTGTCTCAGTTACATATGGCTACTGAGCATGTGAAATGTGACTTGTGTGACTGAGGAACTGAAGTTTTAATTTTACTGAATTTTAATTTAAATGTGAATAGCCACATGTGGCTAGTGGTACTGTAACAGACAACACAGCTCCTGGAATTCAGGAGGGACCAGGACTTATGGTTCTTCTATAACTGATAACCATGGTGACCAGACATCCTGCATTACTGGTCTCAGCTCTAATTTCAAATAGTCTGTTCCCACTGACTCATAAACACTAACATACTGCAAGTTAAAAAAAAAATTTTTTTTTTCAGGGATGGGGTCTTGCTATGTTGCCTAGGCTGGAGTGCAGTGGCTATTCATAAGCACAACCCCATTACTGATCAGCACAGGAGTTTTGACCTGCTCTGTTTCCAACCAGGCTGGTTCCCCCCACTTTAGGCAACTTGGTGGTTCCCTGCTCCTAGGAGGTCACCTGATTGATGCCAAACTTAGTGCAAACACCCAATCAGCGTAGTGCACTAAAGTCCCAAACTCGCCAGCTCAAATTCTCCTGCCTCAGCCTCCTGAGTAGCTAGGACTACAGGCACACACCAGTTTGGCGGGAGAAATTTTTTTAATGTCTGGAAATTCTGATACTTCAGAATTTAAATTACATCTCCCAGACTACTCTTTCTACCTGAATCCTTTTTCAGATTATGTGTCTCCTTGGGGATCAGGAAATGATCTCCAGGCTCAGCAGGGAGGACAGAGGTACAGTAACTCAGGAGGTACAGCCTCCTGACAATCAATCACTGCTCAGGACTGCTGAGAGACCATCCTGCCTCGATGCTTTTGCTTATGCTGTTCTCTTAGCCCAGGGAACCTCCTTTATGAGGCAATGACACCTATCTAGGAAGCCTTTCCCGATTATTTTTATTTAAAATAATATAAATAAAGGGTTCGTTGTCTCTGTGGCCACTAAACATTGCTCATAAAGTCTAATCTCAAGTGAGAGCCTTGAGCCACTCACTTAGGATCTATTTAACCCATCTATTTACTTTAGATAATACTTGAAAAACTAATAATTGGCTTTCTTATTCCAAAGCTGAATTGAAATAGCAAATTAGAAAGGGTACAAGCCTCCGAGGGACAGACACACTGGAGGTGACAAGAAGTAAACATCATCTAAGAGTTATGCAGTAAGAGAGAAGATTTAGAAAAAGATATAACTAAAATTAAGACATTGGAAAGTTATCAATTTATATCTCTTAAACTCTAGGGAAGAAGTGAAGAAAGTCATCCTAGGATTCTAGGATTTAAAGCTTGACAAGATTTTAGAAGTCATCCGTACTTTCTAGATGCAGACACTGAAGCACAAAGAAGTGATGTAATTTGCTCAAGATCACAAAGCTATTCATTTACTGGTAGGGCTGGAGCCAAAGCTGGTCTACTTGTTCTCATACCAACACCTAGAAAAGTCACTAATGGATGTTCTACTCCACAAAGGAACTGAATTGATGAGGTATTTATGGAGGAAAAATAATAGTAATTCCCCACCCCTCTACACAAAGATATTTTCTCTTATCACTGATGACAAACTCTGGGAAAGAATACCACTCCATAGAGAAACAGGTGCCAAAAGGAAGAATAAAACAACAGCTGGCGTTTACAGCTTTATGGTATGAATAGCGCAACGTGGAGGTGATATAATATTTGAAAGGCCGTTCTCTAACTGAGGTAATGAATATCTAAGATGGTATTACAAATGGACAATGTGACCAAAGGCTGTAATGAAAATGAAATCCCCCAAACATATGGCTGTCCATCAAAATGCAAATAACAGAAGAGAAACAAGTGACTGATGATATACAAATGATTTCAATGCTCTGTACATCACCAACCATTTATTTTGGGGCTTGAGCCGTGGAGGAAGAATAATATGATTGATCTAAGGCAGCTATGAACCACCACTGATAAATAAATATACATCTTCCGGCTCTATGCAGGAACAGGTATTCAGAACAAGGTGGTTCACACAGACAGACAGTTCTTTAAATGACACCTTGCAATTACATTACAGCCTTCCAGCAGATAATAAACCTTCAATATCTTGAATAATTAAAAATTTTCCAGTGGCATGAAGGTCGAAGGGAAAGAAAATCACGCTCTGTTTTAGAGGGGACAAAATTCTCAGCAAATCAACCGTGGGGATTGATAACCAAGTAGAAAAATGTCTGGTTTTTCATTCCTTCTCCCGATAGGCGAATATTTTCTCTGGCTCAACCTGGTCCCTGATTTTCAAAGTCAAAGTGCGAAGACTGAATGCTTCTATGAGAAATAAATGAAGAAAACATAAGGCATTAAATCCTTAGAAGTAGGCTGGGTGTGGTGGCTCGTGCCTGTAATCCCATCACTTTGGGAGGCAGAGGCGGGAGGATCACCTGGGCTCAGGAATTTGAGATCAGCCTGGGCAACACAGCGAGACCTTGTCTCTACCAAAAACTAAAAATTAGCTGGATGTGGTGGTGCATGTCTATAGTCCCAGTTACTCGGGAGGCTGAGGTGGGATGACTGATTGGGCCCAGGAGTTTGAGGCTGCAGTGGGCTATGATTACATCATTGCACTTCAGCCTGAATGACAGAGCAAGATCCTGTCTAAAAAAAAAAAAAAAAAAATCCTTATAAGTTATTCCTATCATCATATAAGAGGTAACGGGAAGTAATACATAATAGTGTATCACTCTTGAACTCTTGATCCAAACAAATTTGAGTTTGGATTCTGACTCTGCCATGCACTTGTCCAGTTCACACCTTCCTAGTCCTCAGTTTCACCTCACTGAGTCCTGTGAGGTTGGCACTGTTGTATATCAGACAATGCCAGACAACAATGCCAACCTCACAGGACTCAGTGAGATCATAAATGAACAGATCTCGGCACATATTAAGTGTTAATAAATGGTGACATTTATTACTGTTCTCATATATCATTATTAATGATCGTTTAAATTTAGGATCTTCAATGTGGAACTAGAAAGGAGGATGAAGGAAAGAGCAGGGATGAATAAACACAGAATTTCCTAGCCAGGAATGTTATGGTATCAAGGTTGATGGATGCTCTGAGCCAGGCACTGTTCTAAGCTCTCTACACAAAATATCTCAATTAATCTGTAAAACTCTGAGAAAGTAGCCCAGTTTTACTCAATCAGGCACAGAGAGGTTAGGTACTAGCCTACACAAAAATCTACACAAAATATCTCAATTAATCTGTAAAACTCTGAGAAAGTAGCCCAGTTTTACTCAATCTCTACACAAAATATCTCAATTAATCTGTAAAACTCTGAGAAAGTAGCCCAGTTTTACTCAATCAGGCACAGAGAGGTTAGGTACTAGCTCAAGGTCACTGCTGTCTGACTAAAGCTTGTGTTCTAAGAACACAAGGAGTCAAAGCCCAAACAAGTTAAGGTTTAAATCTTGCATTTAGCTTCTTTAAAACAAAAAAATCGGCACTACTATGATTTACACTGCTACAAAAGCAGTACTACCTATAGGAGAGTTGCTGGTTATATAACATTTGGTTCCTGGTACTGCCAAGGCAGCTTCTGTCATTAAGTTAGCTATAGACACAGCACATTGAGGTATGTCCAAAAAAGTTGTCATGAGACGAAATGCCTTTGTTAGATGACTAAACATATTGTTCAGTCCTGCTAAAAGTATTGACTGCATGTGTTGTGTTAGCAATTAGCTAAAATATAAAGACAGGGCAGATACTTGAATGCACTAGTCAAGAAATGTTACTCGAGAATGAGCTTTGGTTCATATTTTCCATACAGCCATTATGCAAAACAGTATGGAGGTTCCTCAAAACATTAAAAACGGAGCTACCATATGATCCAGCAATCTCATTTCTGGATACATAGCCAAAGAGAATAAAATCACTATCCCTAAGAGATATCTGTACTGCCATGTTCACTGCAGCACTACTCCCAATAGCTAAGATATGGAAACAATCTAAGTGTCCATCAACAGATGAAAAAAGAAAATGTGGTGTGTGTGTATCTCTCTCTCTCACACACACACACACACACACACACACACACACACACACAAATATTATTCAGCCTTAAAAAGGGAGGAAATAGCCAGGCATGGTGGCTCATGCCTGTAATCCCAGGCGCTTTGGGTGGCTGAGGTGGGTGGATCACTTGAGCCCAGGAGTTCAATACCAGCCTAGGCAACATGGTGAAACGCTGGCTCTACAAAAAAAAAAAAAAAAAAAAATTATCCGGGTGTGGTGGTGCAGGCCTGTAGTCTCAGTTACTTGGGAGGCTGAGGTGGAAGGATTGCTGGAGCCCAGAGAAGTCAAGGTTGCAGTGAGCCATAATTGGGGCACTGCACTCCAGCCTGGGCAACAGAGTGAAACTCTGTCAAAAAAAAAAAAAAAAAAAAAAAAAAAACCAAGGAGGAAATTTGCTGCTTGTGACAACCTGGATGAACTTGGAGGACATTATGCTAAGTGAAATAGGCCAGACACAGAAAGATAAATACTGCATGATCTCACTCATATGAGGAATCTAAAAAAGTTGAACTCATAGTAACAGAGCAGAATGGTGATTTCCAGGGGCTCGGGGTGGGGGAAATAGGGAGATGTGGGTCAAAGGGTACAAACTTTCAGTTCAAAGATGAATAAGTTCTGGAGACTTAATATGCAGCATGGTGAATACAGTTAATAATAATGTATTAGGTATTTGAAGTTTGCTAAAAGAATAGATCTTAAATATTCTCACCACAAAAAAGATAGCTATGGGAGGTGATGAACACATTAATTAGCTTGATTGTGGTAAGGACTTCACAATGTATACAAATATCAGATCATCACATTGTATACCTTAAATATACACAATTTTTACTTGTCAATTATCCCTCAATTATAGGTGGGGGTTGGGGGAGGATGAGTTTTGATGCATCTTTGGCTCATTATGTTAAGTCAGCAAAGGAATGAAAAAGGACCCAACTAGAGTGTCCATACCTGTTGCTGGCAGATTTGCCTTCTGAGCATGTGGACGGTCCTGCCACGGCAGCATGCCCACTGGGGACAGGCTGGACTGGGGGGCTATGACTGTGGGCCTGATTTTTGGAGGGGCCTGGCAGCTTGTCAGAGCTATGCCTGGCCAGCAACAGGTGCTCCCTGAAGGTGGAGCAGGACTTGTCATTAACCAGTCATATAACCTTAGGAAGTTCCTAAATGTATATTCTCATCTCTAAAATGTACAGGTTGGGTGAAGATTCCTGAAAATGGTGCAGAAATTCCCTGAACTCTGATGTCATGCTGCCTGGGAACACTCAGCTTTCTAACATCAGTGGAAAGCCTTGATTTCTTCTAGATTTAAAAATAGACTTCGTGTGTGGGTAACTTGCAAATACCTGAACTTGAGGTTTTGTATGTGGAAGGCTTGCTAAGAGATAGGATCCGTAGTAGTGTAGAAGAAATATTTAAAAATAAAGGTTGAAATGTGAATAGAAGCAGAATATCTGTTCTTGAACTCAGTCTACCATCACGTTTTTTAGAAATTTATTGGCCAGGTGCAGTGGCTCACTCATGTAATCTTAGCACTTTGGGAAGCCGAGGTGGGCGGATCACGAGGTCAGGAGATCGAGACCATCCTAGCCAACATGGTGAAACCCCATCTCTACTAAAAATACAAAAATTAGCTGGGCATGGTGGCGCACGCCTGTAATCCCAGCTACTCAGGAGGCTGAGGCAGGAGAATCATTTGAACCCAGGAGGCGGAGGCTACAGTGAGCCACTGCAGAGATCTTGCCACTGCCTGGGCAACAGAGTGAGACCTGTTGCCAAAAAAAAAAAAAAGAAATTTATTTTGTGGTGGAAGGAACTTATGGACTTGGATACAAACAGAGTCTTCTAAAACCTGGAGGGAGTCATGGGAAGATCAGGATAGATGCAGACCCCACTGATGAACCCTGCAAAGAGTGTGATTCTAATTCAATATGAGGAAATGC
Source organism: Piliocolobus tephrosceles (assembly GCF_002776525.5). Classification (NCBI taxonomy): domain Eukaryota; kingdom Metazoa; phylum Chordata; class Mammalia; order Primates; family Cercopithecidae; genus Piliocolobus; species Piliocolobus tephrosceles. The sequence continues at coordinate 136,331,539 of NC_045437.1, forward strand.
TTTCCTAAAAGCTATCCAGTTAATCATGACACAGCAGGACAAACACACACAGAAGCACAGAGGTAGCCTTCAGGATCAGCAAACTGGCCTCGAAGGACACTTGCAGCAAACCCAAGCCACTGAGTATTCTGAACTAAAGGAACTTTAAGACCTGGGGTGCCCTGATTTCAGCTTTCCTATGTCCAAAGCCACAAAGATGTTAGAAGTGGGCTCATATGGAGGAAGCATTCTGAGGGCAAAAATGTTCATGGATGAGTTTTATATGTTCCAAGAAAGGCCAGAAGTCCACCTGCTGGAAAGCAGGGCTTTTTAAGCAGGTACCCGAGGTTGGAGGAGATGTGATCTTCCCCCAGAATTGATGGGGCCAGGCAACAGAAAAAGGAAACTTCTGACTGAGGACCAGGCAGGGCCTCAAGCACGTTCTTCTATAAAATATTTTTTTATTGGACATTTCAGGAGGAATTTATTCCATGCCTGGTGAATTTAGAGTTATGGGCTTGGTTGAGGCCTCAAACAGGTGATTATGGTAATTTAGAGAGAAAGTACTAAGCCATTTCTGTCACAAGGCCGGCCCAACTTGAAAATAATAGTGCCTCCTTGCATTTATAGAGTGCTGAATACTTTCCAAAGTGCTTTCCCATCTATTATCTCATTTGATCCTTACAACGGGCCAGAGATGTCAGCAGTGTCTCTGCCGTGGGGCTTTGAAGGAGAGCTTTCCCCTCGCTGGGTGTCAGTTTCCGTACTGAAAAATGAGGGGACTGTTCTCATCACTCAGTATTTGTTCTCATCAAATATCTCTTGAGAGCTTCTACCAGCAGTAACATCTGAAGGCAGAGTTTCTCAGCTCAGGGTCCCAGAACTGGCTGCATCACAATCCTCAGAAAGCTGGTTACAACACAGATTCCTGGACTCCTCCGAGACTGAGGACCTGGACACTCACAGGGCCTAGGGAATCTGCATGTTAAACATTCTTCCCAGGTGACTCTTATGCATACCAAAATTTGAGAACCTCTGCTCTCATATTTCATAACTCCTCAGCTCTGAGATCTTGTCACATAAAACACATGTGGCAACTGAAAAAATCCTGAAAAAGTATAAAATTCTGATGAGTGAGGAGAAAACAGTCTAGTGTTGGCTGAGTGTATCTGATCATCCAGATAATAACAGCCTCTCAAGGATATAATTAGTGCCCTCAAAATTGGAATATATGACTGTTTAATAATTTAAGTAAGATCATCAGCATTAATGAATAGCGGCTGAAATTAAATGTGAGACCATCAATCCACACAAGCCTGTTATAGCAAGGCAATTATTTAGGATAAGACATCCTAGAAAACAGGGTCTGGCCAAGGCTAAAGGCATCTTAACTTATCTCCTCCCAGAAGGGCCATGCGTTTTTGCACTTACCATGACCCAGGGTATACATTCCAAGACATCACTATCCAAATCTATCACAAAGCACACCGAGTGACCTGCCACGCCTGGAATCCTGTGTTTTCCGAAAGTCCGAGGATCTTTTCAACTCTACCAAAATAATCTGAGATGTCTGTTAAGAACGCAGATTCCTGAGGCCCACCCTAGAACCACTGAATCAGAATCTCTGTGGGTGGGCCCTGGTAACCTGCATTTAACAAGCTCCTCAGTCAAAGTTGATAAGGATAAGAGTTAAGAGCCATTGCTTGAACCCAGATGACCTGGAGACCGCGGGGGCACACTCCAGGTTTGGAATGTCTGCTTTGAAGGTCACATTTTTCTCTGCCACCCGACTAGAAAGTTCTCCTCAGGGTTCTTTCCTTCTGTGAAAATCAGTACCCTCTTGTACGTCCTCATTGCATTGTTTAGCTCATTAATCTCACATTTTTAATTTCATCTCATTCCCATAATGAGAATTTGAGGTAGACAGGGTAGCGTAGCATTTCAGGTAACAGTAATAATAACAAGCATCACCATAACAACAGCATCATTAACAACCATCACTGAAGGAATGATGACCATGTGCCCGGCCTGTCACGGTGCAGGACCTTACTTAATCCTCACTCAACCCGCAAAAGGGAAGACAGTACTTATGGCTTTGGGGTTAGACATGACAGAAAATCAACTCCAACTAGTTTACACAAGAAGAGAATGTACTGGCTCATGGGATGGGGAAAGGACGGGGTGGGACTGGTCGGAGGCACATCTGGACTTAGGACCCAGCTGGCATGACAAGCACTGGGTGCGAGGTGAGGAGCTGTTCACCAAAATGACTATGTCCTCCATCTCCCTGCATTCGAAAGGGAGAAAGGACACAGGGTTTTGTGTCTACTACAAAGAATATCCGGCATCACTTTGCTCAGGAAGAAAGTCTATTTATAGGTCATTTTCATTCCTTCATGAGTTCAAGTTCTGTCGTATGGCAGCAGAACGTGTGTGCTGGGAAGGGTCAGGGCTAGTCTTGCCTCCTGCCTGGTTAAGATAAATCTGCTAGCTGGTGTGGAGGCTCTGGGAAGGTTATTGTTAGTTTGAGTTTTCTATTAACAGAGACTGGAGTGAGGTTATTATTTAGAATATTCTAAACCATGTGTTCTGACAGCATATAGGAAAACAAAAACAATTTCTGAGAAGACTAGACAGAAAGCATAGCCTTATAATTCCATCTGCTTTCACCTTCACTGCAGATTATTAGCAATGCCCAATAAATCTCATTCATTAACAAGTCCAGGAGTGGAAGACAAATAGGAGATGATAGGAAGTTATTGGTTATTTTGAGATTCCTGGTTGCTTATAAATAAGGTGGGCATCTCTGAAGAGGTCTGCATTTATAAAGTAAGCAAATAAAATAACTTTATTATTATTCTAGGAGGAATGAGCATTTTTGTCTTTTAGGCGAAGAAATTGAGTAAAATGAGGATCCCCAAAAGTTGGAAAAGGCAGCCTGCATCTGTGAATACTTTACAGGAACTTACTTCACTAAATCACATGAGAAGAAGGGATGTTACTTTGGCCTTAACACGTGTCTATTTCTTTGTTCTATATAATGATGTAAAAATTCCATTTTCATGAGATTTCGGTATGAGACAGTAAAATACGAGAAAAAGAGGGAAAAAAGAAATTAAACTTTCAATACCCATGAATGCTATATTAATGTACAGTGGTGGAATTTTCTTTTTTAAAAAAATTTGAAATAAATAAATGATACATAAATGTGTATATTTGGCCTTCTTGATCTTTAGAGCTGTCAACTGTTGCCTATTTTTGACTATGAAAATTGGTAGCATTTTAAGCCTCTGACATAAATAGCTCTAAAGGTGCCTCCAGATTCAGATCAAAACATAATTGACTCTGGAGTTGTGGTTGTCTGATAAAGATGTGCTTGAAAGCTTCAGGGGCTGGAAGTTCTTTAAGGAAATTGGGAAGAATCCCTGAACTATCTCTGTTTGCAATGGGTTTACTTGGAGATTGCCCGTGGGTTGGGGTCAGGCAGCAGATTAGAACTCATGCCTACTTTTTGGCCAACATGCTTCATTTGCCTGCTAGAACCAATATTATTTAGAGGATTTACAATAATGAAAACAGAAGAACACACCTATTAGACATATAGACATACATCAAAGGTCATGCTGTAGTCATTTCCCATCTATATTTAAAAGTTTTTGTTTTATTTAGGAAGCGGGGCACACAGAGAAGCGGAATCTCTTGGATTTGGTTTGACTGCTCTACTAAATGTGAATTTTTCCTTTAGGCAAATGTTGTCTATAAAGAGGCTTCCTATAAAGTGAAATATAATGTGTTTAAGTCACTTACAACAGTGTCTGGCACATAGAAAGTGCTATATAGGTGCTGTGTCCCATTATTATTATTGCTATTACTGCTTTTTTTCACTCTGCAACGCAGGCAAATGAGCACTTTCAGCTCCCCACTTATTGAGCTTGAGAATGTGAATGACGTGAATAGGACTTGGCTGGTGTGCACTAGACCAGGTTAGTTATTAAGGAACCTACTGTTAGGTTGGTGCAAAAATAACTGCAGCTTTTCCTACGAAAGGTAATGGCAAAAACCGCAATTCCTTTTGCACCGACCTAATACTTTTATTTCAGCCTCAAATCTCATCTCTCTTCAAACCCTGAGTAGATATGAATTTACATCAGGCCTAAGCTGGCAGGAAGGCCCAGGAGCTTTCTGAAGGAAGACTATGACAGAAGGGGGCAGTTCCTCTGCCCTCTCCCTGGGGACATTATCCAAGGCTCCCCAATTGTGTTCCACTGGTTTTTACTCCCCCACACTGTGTTTTTAAGGAAACACTAAAACAGTAGAAAAGGTTAGACTTTAATCCCATAAGAAAATCACGAGAATATCCGTGATTTACCGCACTCTTACTGCACCAAGTTTTTAAAATGTAGAAGGTTCACCCACGTCAATAGAAGCGTCACCTTTCTGAAAATATAATGCAGCTATTTTCCACTACAGAAACAATTCTTTCCCAAACATTGGAGCTTTTGATGCTTCAGATGCAATCTGAGCGATTTATTTGATTTTTTTTTTTTTTCCTCTCCAGTAAATCATTTATACAGTACTTGATCCACAAAATCCTGGGGTTTGTTTTTTTTTTAAAGATGCACAAAATATCCCATAGATATATTGACTCTTGCATCCTGTGTTTCTACCAGATATCCACCAAAATGTTTATAGATTTCCCTCATTATAAACTAATTGATATTCTGTAACAGTTTTAATCTTCTTAGCTGTGCTGTTCTCTCCTTTGGAGTCTGAGGGAGAAGCGTTTAGGATGTCAAAGATATGAAAGGAGAAGAGAATCAAGAAAGGCTGAAGATTTCCTTAGTGGTGGAGACTGATACTTGAGATGTGGGATTCTTAAGATTACTGAGCCCACTGTGGGGACGATCAATCCCTTCTGTCAATGCAATTCCCAACGAGGAGGAGATGACTATGAGGGCAGACAAGCAGCTGAGGCCACCTCCCAACCATCTCTCCAAGCCTCAGCTTCATCATCTGGAACAGAAGTCACTTCCCCTGCCCTTGTACTTTCATAGCAGGAAACTATTTCACCTCTAAGGGAGGTTGTGGAGGTGAGGCCGAACAGGCTGAAGTAAAAACAGTCACTGTGCCTGCACGGCTGGCTTTATCTGTCCTCCTTGTGCCATGCTTTTCGGCTGACTCTGCCCTGCCAGCAAGGCCATGGTTCCACACCTGCTAAGCCTGTCCCTGGGTCAGTCATTCAGAAGAAAACGGGTACAGAGAGATTCATGTTGTATTCTCTGGATCAGCCTCTGCAACAATACAGCTGATATTCTGGACTTGCTTGACTCCTGTCTCTATGTCACCATTGTCTCAAAGAAAAAGAGATGGGTAGTCATTTCACAATGACAAGGGGAAGGGATTGTAAAAAGTTAAGTGAAAGAAACCAGGATGCAAAGTTGTATATGATTGAATGTTCACTCCACAAAGTGCCCTTAAAAAGGGACTAAATGTAGATTCCCACTATGGAATATTAATTTAGTTATTAAAAGACAAATGAGTTTGCTCTGTTTCTACTACTGACCTGAAGGATGGCTGTCATACATTAACATAAAAAAAAAGTTGTAGCTTTCTACCCGTGGATGCCACTGAGGAAGCATCATTAAAGTCTCTTCCCACTGCCATCATGTCTAAGTCAGAGTCTCCTAAAGAGCCCAAGCAGCTGAGGAAGCTCTTCATTGGAGGGTTGAGCTTTGAAACAACTGATGAGAGCCTGAGGAGCCATTTTGAGCAACGGGGAACGCTTACAGATTGTGTGGTAAGGAGAGATCCAAGCACCAAGCGCCCAGGGGCTGTGTGTTTGCCACCTATGCCACTGTGGAGGAGGTGGATGCAGCCATGAATGCAAGGCCACACAAGGTGGATGGAAGAGTTGTGGAACCAAAGAGAGCTGTCTCAAGAGGAGATTCTCAAAGACCAGGTGCCCACTCAACTGTGAAAAAGATATTTGCTGGCTGCATTAAAGAAGACGCTGAAGAACATCACCTAAGAGATTATTTTGAACAATATGGAAAAAATGAAGTGATTGAAATCATGACTGATCGAGGCAGTGGCAAGAAGAGGGGCTTTGCCTTTGTAACCTTTGACGATCATGACTCCGTGGATAAGACTGTCATTTAGAAATACTATCCTGTGAATGGCCACAAATGTGAAGTTAGGAAAGCCCTGTCAAAGCAAGAGATGGCTAGTGCTTCATCCAGCCAAAGAGGCTGAAGTGGCTCTGGAAACTTTGGTGGTGGTTGTGGAGGTGGTTTTAGTGGGAATGATGACTTTGGTCACGGATGGTGGCTTTGGTGGCAGCCATGGTGGTGGTGGATATGGTGGCAGTGGGGATGGCTCTAATGGATTTGGTAATGATGGAAGCAATTCTGGAGGTGATGGAAGCTACAATGATTTTGGCAATTACAACCATCAGTCTTCAAATTTTGGACCCATGAAGGGAGGAAACTTTGGAGGCAGAAGTGCTGTCCCCTATGGTGGTGGAGGCCAATACTTTGCTAAACCATGAAACCAAGGTGCCTATGGCAGTTCCAGTACCAGCAGTAGCTATGGCAGTGATAGAAGATTTTAATTACTGCAAGAAAACAAAGCTTAGCAGGAGAGGAGAGCCAGAGAAGTGACAAGGAAGCTACAGGTTATATCAGATTTGTGAACTCAGCCAAGCACAGTAGTGGCAGAGCCTAGCTGCTACAAAGAAGACATGTTTTAGACAAATACTCATGTGTGTGGGCAAAAAACTCAAGGCCTGTATTTGTGATTAACTGTATAACAGGTTATTTTAGTCCCTGTTCTGTGGAAAGGGTAAAGCATTCGAACAAAGGGTTTTAATGTTGATTTTTTTTTTGCACCCATGCTGTTGATTGCTAAATGTAATAGTCTGATCATGATGCTGAATAAATGTGTCTTTTAAAAAAATGTGGTAAAGTAATGTATACAGTATGATCCCAATAAAAGAGGGGGAAAAGCATGTAAAGCTTAGGAGTAAAGGTTCTGGAATCAGAATGGATGGTTTTAAATCAAAGCTCTGCCTCTTTCAGCTAAGTACACATCAGCAACTTACTTGTGTCCCAGTTTTATCATCTGTAAAATGGGGACGAAAATATTAAATTTTTAAGTAGAAATAAGAGGTCTGATATCATTGAGGCCACTATGGTTTTCACACTGGGCATGACAGAACCTATCAGAGTGCTGTGATAATAAATGAGTGAATGCACTTAGCACACAGTAGAAGCTCAATAAACATGAATTTTTTTTTATTACATGTTGCTATATGTTAGTTAGTATGATTATGCAGAATGGTCTGGGATGATACATACCAGATGGCAAACCTGAATTTCCTCAGCGGGGTGGGACTGGAGGGGAATTGGGAGGGTATGAAAAAGAAAACAGAAATGATAAAATACTGAGAACAAAAAGAAAATTTACAAATGGCAGATAGGCATACAAAACGATGCTCCATATCATATGTCATTAGAAAATTCAAGTGAAAATAAAAGTGAGAGACCACTAAGCAGCTATTGGCAAAATCCAAAACACTGACAATATCAAATGCTGGCGAGGAGGTGGAACGGCAGGAACTCTCATTCATTGCAGGTGGAAATGCAAAATGGTAAGCCACTTTGGAAGACAATTTGGCAGTTTCTTATAAAACTATATATACTCTTACCAAATGATCCAGCAATCACACTCCTTGGCATTTACCTAAGTAAGCTGAAAACTTATGTCCACACAAAATCCTGTACACAAATGTTCATAGTGGTTCTACTAATATTTGCCAAAACTTGGAAGCAGCCAAGATGTCCTTCAGTAGGTGAATGGATAAACAAACTGTGGTATATCCAGAAAATGGAATGTTATTCAGCACTAAAAAGAAATGAGCTATCAAGCCATAAAAAGACATAGAGGAACCTTGAGCGCATATTCATGGGTGAAAGAAGCCAATCTGAAAAGGTTTTATATACTGTATGATTCTAACTACATTACATTCTGGAAAAAGTAAAACTATAGCGACAGTAAAATGATTGGTGGCTGCCAGGGTTTAGGGAAAGGGAGAGATGAACAGGTGGAGCACAGAGGACTTTTAGGGCAGTGAAACTACTCTGTATGATGCTATAATGGTAGATATATATCATTATACACTTGTCCAAATCCACAGAATGTACAACACCAGAGTGAACCCTAATATAAACTATGGATTTTAGGAGAAAATGATGTATTGATATGGGTTCAGGGATTGTAACAAATGTACCACTATGGTATGAGATTTTGATAGTGGAGAACTCTCTGTACTTTCAGATGAGATTGGGTGTGTTCAGGGTAGTATGGCCATGGACCTACCTACTTTTTACTTAGTTTTGCTGTGAACCTAAACTGTTCTAAAAAGTAAGGTCTATTGAAACAAAAAACACTGGGGCAAAAAGCCTAAATATTAATACTAATTGCCTCCACATGATAAGGTTATGGACGGCTCTTTCTGCATTTCCCACATTTTCTCCTCGACTTCCAGCCTGAGCTTTTCCTGCTTTTTCTGCCTGGAATGTTCTTCCGTTCCCTAACCCCAAGGAGTAATATCTACAATGCTTTGGCTTAAATTTCGCTGGAATTTTTTCCAGGAAGTCAGCCCTGTTGTCCTCTGTACTCTGCATTGCTTGGACTTTCACCAGGTAGCACGTATTTCATGGTTTCATGGTCTTACAACTGCCCCTTACCTCCTCTAGGCCTACTGGAGCCATCGAGGGAAGCCTATTTGATTCCCCTTATATCAGCACAATGTACAGCATGTGGCACAGAGTCATGTCACAAATACTGCTGAATACATGAATATGAATTACCTTGATAAATCAGAACAGACATAGAGAAAAACAAAATAAGCAGCAAAAAAACTCAAAAATGTGAAAGAACCTGAGCAATAAAATGTAAGTGGGAAAAGGCCACGCCAACAAGTTGCGGTGGTATCAGAAGCAAACTAAGGCTGCTCGAGAGAAGACAAGAAATGGGGAATAGATGCTTATCGGGCAGTGTCAAGAGTGATGCAAAGAGGGACGCCGCAAGATGGATTTCCGTGATGTGTTCCCATGACTGGCATGGTGTGAGAGTGCAGGTCAGACTTAATAAGCCCATCATGGGAAGAGGACTACTGACCCTGGCCTCATGGGCGAGGTGAGCTCACTACCATGTGAACTAATGGGCCCGGCATTGTCTATACTCCTTCCAGCACCAATCACTGCCAACAACTTTTCAACAGCTCTGCAAACACCTGCTAAGAACTTCTGTTAGGAACCATTCCCTATGTTTGTTTGTTTGTAGAAAGGGAGTTGAGCTGGAGAAAATGCTGTCAATGAGATCATACAGCCTGTCACTTTTGTACCTCATCATTCCGGGCAGCCTCTAGTTAATCCAAACACAGTAATTCTTTCCATTACCACATAACTAATTTTTCTGGAAAAACAACACTGTTTGAAAGTGGAGAGGCTAAGGAGACAGGGAATAAAAACAAACAAATGAACAAGACCTCTCTTGTTTTTCCTCATAAAAACATGCCACCCAGGCAGTGCAACCCAGGGACAGGTCTGCCAGCCTATACCCCCATCTTTCCCTTCCACATGTGCAAAAACACCTCAATGTTCTCCTAATCCTCAAGCAAAGCTCATGCATTTGAAGAGCTTTTGGAGACCCCTGGCAAAGTGTAGTGTTCTATTTGTAAGCAGAGCCAGGATTATTCCGGTGTCAGCTTCTGCTTCCACTCAAGTCCCTGATACTGCCCGCACAAAGCTCTGGATCTTATTTCAAGAATTCATTTGCTCCAATTTTGTCTCCTACCTGAGGTCTCGACCCTTAGCTGAATTACAATTAGTTGCCCTGAGGATCTTGGAGGGGATTCATTTCAGAGGAAAACGCCTTCTGCTAGGCAGTGCCAATCTAGCTTGTAGTTAGCATCTATGAATTTCAGCTCTGAGAACAGCCTCTGCTAATGTAGCCCAGAGAAATCTGTCTTGTAGGATGGGCCATATTTGCTGTACTTTAGACAGGCCTCTCCATAATCCTGAAATTGTTTCTCCCAAATCTCATTTTTAAAACAATCACTGCTGAGTAAGTTTTCTTCCAAAGCCGCCTTGAGAATTTCTTCTTGAAACAAGAATAATGATTGCTTTTCTGAAAAATGCGGGCTGCAAAACATGGCAGCTGAGGTGCAAGACTGAGGGGTGTGAGGTGGGAGTCCTCCTCTGGGCTGGGTGCCTGATGGGTTGAGAAAAAGGGGCAGCGATCGGGGGTCTCAGTTTTAATTCTCATCTGTGAAATGGGACGGTATTATTTTTCTTCTGTATCTTTTTAGGATTGGGTATGGTACCACATTGAATTAATATTTTTGCTCTCTGGAGAAACTGATGCACTTAGAGAATGATCTACTTATGAAGTGTACCTTTTCTTTGTCAAGACTGCTACACTTCATTGGCAGGGGAGGGGGTTATTCTGTTATCTTTACCACTGGGTACAACACTGAGGAAACTGGGATATTCAGAAGTGCAAACCACTATAGGTCAGGACTAATCATGTTTAATAATGAATTCTTTTTAGCAAAAAGTTTACACTGTAATACAAAGGGAAAGTAATTTATTAAGAAGTGCCCTTGGAAATAGAAAGGAATAACGCATTTCTGCAGATGTGTCACTTAACCACCCGAGGTGAGTGGGGACAAGGCTGCACTGTGGCCCAGATATGGGGTCTTGTCCCTCTCCTGCAACCAGCTAGCTGTGTGCTCCTGGTTAAGTCTGCCTACTGCTCCAGGCCTCGGGCCTCCCATCTGTAAAATAAGCAGGTTGAGTTACACAGTGGTTTTCACATACTTTTTTTTAGCAGTGGAACTCCCCCAGTGATCACTTTTTCAGAAAGTAAATACAGATCATGCCGGGAGAGGCACCTGAACCCCACTTGTGCCTGTGTGGTTCTCCATACCTCTCACAGCATTTCCTGAGACTTCTCTGGGGCCTCTGCTGCTCTGAGGAGCAGGCACAAAGTCACTGGCCTAGATGATCTTGAAATTCTTTTCTAACTGAACAAGGAGAGATGCTTATTTCAAATCTGGCTGAGGTCTGGTTTACTCCATGTCTGAAGGATGGATGCCCTATCGTGCCCAGAGGGGGATCCTGCTGAGTGCGGCAAGCCCAATCCCAGGGCAGCTGATGCTTCAGAAAAACAGGTTACAGGGACCCGAGCCTGAAAACACACATGTGGACCAGCACCAGTCCCTGCAGGAACTGCAGTGTCTTCCACAGCCACATCTGTCTTGCTGGCTGAAGATGGCCCTGCTGCTGGTGATGGTTTTCTGTATGCATGGGTAGCTGCCATACATTCCCTACCTCCCTGCTTATGCATCTATTCACTCATTCACAAACATTTACTAATCACCTCCTTCTAGACCACAAGTGGTCTAGTGGGGGAAGACTGACAATGAATAAACAACTCAACAAATAGCCATGTAACCGCAGCATGGTGAATAATGGTAGTGGTGCAGTCTAAATGACGATGGGATGAGGGGAGCCAGCCATTGGAAGAGCTGGGAAGAGGGCGTTTAGGCAGAGGAAGAGCACAGGATCCCCAGGCAGGACAGAGCACTGTGTGTGCTGTGCTCCAGGACAGAGAGCCCTGCTGTGGCTGGGTCTTTGGGGAGCGTGAGAGAGTGAGCGCAGCCCTCACTGCCACTGCTGTGGCCCTGAGAAGGAGTACAACAAGGAGCCTGCTCAGAGCAGGCAGCCCGTACCGAGGGAAGGCTCAGGTGTTTGTCCCCAGGTGGCGGAGGCTGTTTATGCTGCAGAAAATCAATTAATCACTTGAGCAGTTCGCTCATTTTTTTTTCCCTTTCTACTGCCCAGCTGTGAGCCCTTGGCTTGTGGGTGGCAGCCCACACTGGGACAAGGATGAGGTTGGGAGAGGAGGCTGGGAAAGGGAAAGCAGAAGAGAGGAAGCAAGAGGCAGAAGTGGAGCCAGGGTCTGCATGCTGAGTCCATAGGCCTAGGGATGCCACTCCACGGCCTGTGATTCTGGGCGAATTACTTAGCCCTCCTCATCTGAGAGGAAGGACCCCAAGGCTTCCTTCAGAGGCTGCTGTCAAGAATAAATGAGAGAATATATGGGCCTGGCATATTGAGCTTCTCCCCAAAATGGGGGCTGCTATTATAAAGAGAGGAGTGAAGGGACAGGGAGATATTTTAGGCAGAGGATGAGACCAGAGACTGTTTGCTCAGTGTTTTACAGTTTGCAAAAATCTTCTTCCCTACAGAAAGAAAAGACATACCTGCACCCACACATCCGTCCTGTGCATGCACCTCTGTACACTCATCCCTGACTCCCCTTCCTGCACACCAACCGTAAGTAACGTCCACAACAGAAATGATACCAAGCTCAGATGTCTATCTTTAATGTTCACTCTGCACCAGGCACTATCCTAAGCACTTGATAGACATCTATTAACTCATTTGACAGTCACAGCCACCTAAGAGGTCGTAGGTACCATTGTGATCCCATTTGATAGATGAGGGAACTAAAGTTCAGAAAGGGGAAGTGACTGGGTCAAGGTCACAGAGACAGCATGTGGCAGGGCCGGGATCAGAGATACAGCTATTTCCAGGCTCTCTGCCAAACAGCAGGACTACGGGACGAGGAAGGCACACCCCTACCATCAGCAGGCTCACAGGCCTTGCTCTGTGGACACAGATAAATCTCAGTGTGCTCGAGGTTTACTGTCAGTACTTCCAGGGTAGAAGCACTAAGAAAACTGAAGAACCAGGTTCTGATCATGCATCAAACATGCAGTAAGCACCTGCTGTATGCCTAAGGAACTGGGACCTGTGGTGAACAGGACCAATGTGGCGATCCTTGCAATCAGAATAGACAGTCTAGTAGGACAGGCACACAACACACCAATGTTCACACAAATACGTATTTTAATTTCACCTGTGATAAGTTGTAAGGGAAGGGAAGGAAATGTAAAGGATAGCATGAGAATGAGTGTATGTCAAGAGTTAGGGAAGACTTTATATAGACCGGGTAAGAACTGAGTTAAATGTCTACATACACACACACACACACACACACACACACACACACACCCTCTCTCTCTTTCTGTCTCTCTGAGGCCTCTGTACTAAAGGTGTGTAATTAAGAGCATGGTATTAAAACGGGGCGATGGGCAGGTGAGCCGCTCCTGAAACTGTCAGCTGCAATTATTCTGGAGTGCACGCATACTCCCTCTCTTCACTGCTTATTAGTGCCTCTGTAAAAAGGTGAGCAGAGGAAAGGGCTTCTCTTAATTTTGCTGCAATTGGTGAAAGCTTTGATGCAAAGAATAAGCTTGAGGCCACTGGCTGAAGGGCAATTTCTTCTTGGATTTCACTTTTGGCCCCATCTCTGTGTCTCTTAAACCCAAGACCGAGAGTTATTCCACAAGGTAAGACTCACAGCTAAGAGGCTCTGGATGTAGCTAAGATCACATGCTTGGGGCCAGACAGACATGGTTCGGTTGCCACATTACTATCTGAGAGCTGTGACCAAGGGTAAGTCACTTAACTTCTCTGGGTCTCAGTTTTCTCATCTGTAAAACGGTGTGCCAGACACTGCAATCCCAGCTGGACTTACTTGACATCTCCAATCCACTTCTCCCTTTCCTAACTCACCAAAGAGGCCACAAACCAAAACACTCACATTCCCTGCCTTCCTTGCAGATAGGGGTGCCCAGATGTCAGGGATCTGGCTGTGAGTCTACAGGACACTTTCCCGAATTAGAAGGCAAAACCTTGACAGATGAAGGCTTTGTGCCCTTTGTTTTCCACCCTTTTTCCTGCCTGAAAGGCAGACTTGCCAGAGGTACCATTTTGTGACCATGAGGATGAGGAAGCGGAAACAAAGAAACAGCCTGGCTCTTGGATGACAGCTCTGAGCAGCCAGTTGTACCAGTCCTGGAGCTCTTGTTATGCAATATTTAATAAATAGATAGAGACAGATAAGTGAATGAATCCTTACACTTGTTTGAGCTATTGTTTATCAAGTTTTCTGTTTTGTTTTTTTTTTTTTTTTCCCAGTTAATACATTTCTAAACAGATACACAGCGGTAAAAATAGCAGCCGCTTCATGAGTTGTGAGGATTAAATGAGAAAATGTGTGCACAGTGCAAGGTGCAGGCATTCAGCCAATGATGGCCTCTATGTTGACGCTGCTAAAGAAGGGAAAACCTGCCATCCCTTTGGTGAGTCGCCAGATGAAGCACAGGGGGTGGGAGGCTCCGTGGGACAGATCCTACCTCGATCACTGAAGTCGTCGACCAGCACAATCTCAGCGACCAGCTCTGGGGGCGAGCGGTTGAGCACACTGTGGACGGTACGGAGGAGGGAGGACCAGCCTTCGTTGTGGAAGGGGATGATGATGCTTGTGTTGGGAAGTGTCTCCAGGTAGCGCTTGCTGTTGCAGCTAGAGGGAAACACAGGGGGAGGCAGAGGACAGGGTCAGCTCTCCTCTTGCCAAGAGAACTCAGTCACAGGGTTTAGCTAACTGCAAATCCCACTTCCTCTCCAGTCGTTAGGGAATGAGCGAAATCCAGGGGAGACCTTGATCACAGAGGAACTTCTACAAGACATCCCAAAGTTGTACCTCTAACCTCTGCATATATACCACACAGGGATATGTATAAAAGACCTCCCTGATTTTGAACAGTCGTGATTTCACGTGGAGGACAGCCCTTCAGTAACACTCTGGCCTCTCTGTTCAGCTGTGATATTGTGATTTATAATAAGAACTACAGACTCTGGTCTTTGTCCTTAGTTACAGGGGTGCCAGCAAAATCTTATGTTCTAATATTTCATCTTTGACCCCAGTTCCTGACACAGAGCTCCTAAATCTCTCGGTGTTTTCTGGGTGACAGACGCATCTTTTGTTCTAATGAGGTGACTCTTGGTGGGCTCCAGGAGGCGGGGTGGTCACCAGAAAGAACATGCCATGATTAGAAGCTTAGAACTCTCAGCCCCACCCCACCATCCTCCAGGAAGGGGGCAGCAGCTGGAGACTGTGATAATTAATCATGTCCATGTGATGAGGCCTCCACAAGAACGTGGGAGGTCCTTCCCACAGACCCCGCCCTATGCAGCTCTTCATCTGGTTGTTCATTTGTATCCTTTCTAATATCCTTCATAATAAACCGGTGAAGGTGTCCCCCTGAGTTCTGTGAGCCACTCTGGCAGATAATCAAATCCAAGGAGGGGAACCACCAATTTACACCCAACTGGTCAGAATTACCCCAGGCCTGGATTTGCAAATGGCATCTGAAGGTGGGGGGTGAGGGATAATCTTGTGGGACCAAGCCCTTTACCTGTGGGATCTGACTCTAACTCCAGGCAGGTAGTGTCAGAATTGAATTGAATTCACAGGACAGCAGGCTGGTGTTGGAGAATTGCTTGTTGGGGGAGCCCCTCTCCCTACCCCGCACATTTGGTCACAGAAATATTCTGTGTTGCATGTAGGAATAGAGAGGGAAAAACTGTGAGTTTGTTTTTTCCTATTACACATTCCTCTCCAATAGAGGAGAAATGATTTATCCATGAGTTTGGAAGAATAAACTGGGCTTCAATGGTTCAGCCCCTCCTCTTTCTCTCCCTGGGCTCTAGTCTCCACCATGGTAAGCTTAGGGGTGGAAGGCCCTGCCCCTTGTGCATCTTTCATACCATTATAACACCCAGAAGAATTAACATTGTTCCTTAATATCATCAAATATCTAGTTGGTGTGCAAATTTCCCTGATCTTATGTCTTTCTATAGTTGGTTTAAAACAGGATCAAAACAAGGTTCACATACTACATACAGCTCATGGGTCTCCTAAGTCTCTTTTACACATAAACTTATGCCCTCCTTTTTTTTTTTCCCCTTCGATTTATTTGTTGAAGAAACTGGGCCATTTATCCTATAGGAGTCCCCACAGTCTGCATTTTGCTGCTTGCATCTCTGTGGTATCCTTTAAACTGTTCCTCTCTCGGTCCCCCTTTAGTTCTTATAAACTGCTAGTTAGATCTATGAGCTTGACCTAATTCAATAAGCTATTCTGACAGCCTCTTCAAAGATGGTGGTACAGGGATCCCTTAGGAGACACATTGTGTCCAGTTGTCTTTCCTTTTGTGATAATCGATGCCTAAATATTTTATTTCATCAGGAGTTTGAAAAATGATTACATTCTAATTCTATTACTCCATCTTCATTTACCAGCTGAAATTATTCTATAGAGAAAAATTTACCACATCAACTATTTGTTCACTCCAAAATATAGGAAAGGTAGGCTAAGTTCTTGATTCTTTACAAGTCTTTAGAATGAGTTGGTTACCTAGCATCCTCCAAAGATGGTCAATTATGTTAACTCACAAATGGACACATAATTAATGTGTTTCAATCCAATGCAGTTCTTATTCTTACTGGTTCCCAAATAAACCCATCTTTAGCCAAAAGGAGTCTTCTCAGGTTGACTCCTGAGTCTTTTGGACATGACCAGAGTACTGATAGCTTCCTTGTTTTATGATAAAAGATATGAAAAGATTCCCCAGACTTAACTTGCACATTTCCTGCCCTAACCTGGAATCAGCCATTCTGCCAAGGAACCTTTAATCCTTAATATCATCAATATTACCATTCGGATGCTGCAATATGAGCACTAAGGGTGTTCCTTACCACTAGGTTGGTTATAGTTTCTATGCCTTTCCAGTGGTCAGAACTACAAATATATTTTATTTTATTTTTTTGAGACAGGGTTCCACTCTCACACACAGGCTGAAGTGCAGTGACACAATCTAGGCTCAGTGCAACCTCCATCTCCCAGGCTCATGTTGTCCCACCTCAGCCTCCCAAGTAGCTGGGACTACAGGCGCACGCCACCCCGTGCCTGGCTAATTTTTGAATTTTTTTGTAGACACAAGGTTTCGCTAAGTTGCCCAGGCTGGTACAAATATATTTTAAACAATACATTACGAGTTTAAGCAGAAATTTTATATTTAACATATAGAATTACTGAGTTTTACTGAACTCTAATTTTATATTGTATCTCCTTTGTATTGAGATATAATCCACACACCACAAAAGTTACTCTTTTTTAATTTAGTAGTTCTTAATATATTCACAGAGTTGTGCAACTATAACCACTGTCTAATTCCACAACATTTTCATCACTCCTAAAGAAACCCTGTGTGTACTAGCGGTCATTCCCCATCTTCCCCTCCTGCCAGCTAGCTGCTAGCAATCCCTAATCTGCTTTCTGTGTTCATGGATTTTCCTATCCTGGACATTTTATATAAATGGATTCATATTTGAGGCTTTTTGTGTCTGGCCACACTTAGTGTAATGTTTTCAAAGTTCATCCATGTTGTAGCATGCATCAATGTTTCATTTCTTTTTCATAGCTGAATCATAGCCCATTGTATGAATTCACCACATTTTATTTATCTATTCATCAATTAATGGATATTTGGGATGTTCCCCCCTTTTGCCTATTATGAATAATACATGAATATGAACATTCATGTGCAAGTTTTTATGTAGACATGTTTTCAATTCTATGGGTACACAGCAAACAGCAGAACTGCTGGGTCAAAGGCAACTCCATCTTTAACTTTGTAAGGACCTATCAAACGGTTTTCCAAAGTGATAACACCATTTCACATTCCCACCAGCAATGTGAAATGAGATTTCCAATTTCCCCATATCCTCACCAATGCATGCTATTGTCCACCTTTCTGATTATAGCCATCCTAGTGAGTGTGAAGTGGTATCTCCTTATCGTTTAATGACTAATGACGTTGAGTATCTTTTCATATGTCTATCGGCCATTTGTACATCTTCTCTGGAAAAATGGCTAGTAAATGTACATTTTACTTTCCATTTGTTTTGCAAGTGTGTAGAAATACAATTGATTTTTGTATATTAATTTTGCATCCTGCAATCTTGCTGAGCACATTTATTAGTTCTAATAATTTTGTATAAATTCCTTAGAATTTCTTATGTACAAGACAATGTCACCTACAAATAGAGGTAATTTTACTTATTCCTTTCCCATATAGATGTCTTTTTATTTCTTTTACTTGTCTAATTGTCTTGGCTAGCGACTCCAGTACAATGCTAAACAGAAGGCAAGAGCAGACATCCTTATCTTGTTCCTGATCTTAGGAGGAAAAGCATTCAGTCTCTCACCAGTAAGTAAGATGTTAGAGTGGGTTTTTCACAGAAGCACTTTATCAGCTTGGAGCAGTTCCCTTCTATTCCTAGTTTGCTGAGTGTTTTAATCCTGGAAAAAGAAGTGTTGGATTTCGTCAAATGCTTTTTTTTTTTGCATCTACTGAGATGATCATGTCAGTTTTGTCCTTTATTTTATTAATATGATGTATTTACATCGATTTTCACATATTGAACCAGTCTTCCATTCCTGCAACATCCTACTTGGTCATAGTGTATAATCTTTCTTATATGTTGCTGAATTTGGTTTGCTAGTATTTTGTTGAGAATTTCTGCATCAAAACTCACAAAGGGACACTGGTCTATAGTTTTCTTGTTATGTCTTTGTCTGATTTTATTGTATCTCTTTTGCTAAAAATATGAATTCTCAACATTAATATGGCTACTTATTTGCTTTTTTCTACAATATATAATAGTTTCAGAAAACAATACCAATATTATGGCTAAGAATATGATTACAGAAAAGTTATTTGTCTCCAGCATACATACATAATTAGGAATCTACAGTCAAATTTTTATGTATTTAAGCCACTTGAAACAACTCCTCTCTGCATGGTTAGGCCACCAACTCACACACATTGGGCTCATTTATTTCATTTAGCTCTTTATTTTTAGGGATTGCTTTCTGCATTTAGTTTAGACTTAATCTTGTTTTTATAATTATATTAAATATTTATATGGTTCCCAAGTCAAATCCAAAAACCAAGTAATGCAAAGATTTCTGGCTTTTATCTATATATCTTCCATCTTGATTTTTCCCTCCTTCTAAGACTCCATTTTATTTTATGGTTGATCCTTGCATTCTTTCTTTCTAAGCAAGTCTATTTGGTCACACCAAGACCATTTTACAGAAATAAAATTTATCAATTTGATTTCAATAAGCTCTATGATTTAGCTTTAGGTGAGAAGAGGAATAAGAGGAGGGCAGCAACTTACTGAGTTCTAAAACAGTGATTTGGAAAGTGGTAGCATCACCAAGAGCTTCTTGTTAGAAATGCAGATTCTCTGGCCACCCCAGACCACTTGAATCAGAAACTCTCAGGTTGGGGCCCAGCAATTTTTATTTTATCAGGCTCCCTGGGTGACTTTGATGCTCACTCAAACCTGAGAATTGTTATCCCAAAATATTCACATCCATAACTGGTAGATATTGGGTTCCCTGGGAACAGATCTTGAGGTGAAAATTGTTTTTTGATGGCTTCTTGGGGAGCACTCTGGGGAGATTCACCTGTAAGGAGGCTGGCAGAGGAGTGAGGAAGAGGCTGCCCCCACGTGGCTGCATTTGAGCCCCTGGCCCATTTTTACCAGGAACTCTGTAGCTGAGAAGGCCTTTCTAAGTGGTCCTAGAGTGAGACAAGGGGCCTGGCCTTTATATCCAAGCATCAATTAGTCATTGGGAGGGGGCATAACCTTAAGCAAGGCTGTCTAGGGCAATTCCCAGTTGGAAGCACAGCTGTGAGCTGCCCACTGTCCCTCCTGCCAGCAGCTGGGGACACTGCATCTGCACAGAGTGCTGCCTCATCACTCAACACTGACAGAACCCCACGTGGAAGGCATGATTACCTTTCCCGGGTTACACGCAATGAGCCTGAAGCACAGAGACGGTGTAGAAATGTATGTAGTCACACAACTAGAAACAGTAGACTCTGAACCTGTTACTCACCCCAGAGCCTGCCCTCTCAACCATGAGGCTGGCATTCACAGGCCACTTTCACATCCAAATTTTCACCAGAGCCCCAGGGAGCAGGCAAGGCAGGGCTTCCATCCCCATTTCACAGAAGGTGCTGAGGCTCAAGGCAGAGGAGGCAGCCAGAGGAAGGTAGAGTTCTCAGTGCTGCGGCACTCCACAGTGTAACACAGCCCTACCCCCACAATGGGGCTTGAAGCACTAAACATCGTAGCGGGTGGTAGCAGCATTCTGCCTGCCATACCTGGTTTCAGTACCTGACAGGATCTCAAGTAATGCTCAAGACAAGCCTGTGAGGAGGAAGGAACGCTGAGGGAGGCTCAGTGAGGTGAAGGAACCTGCTGAGGTGGAGAAGCACCAAAAAATGGGGCTTCCTCTTGGTTCTTCGAATGTGAGCAGGGGTTCCCTTCACCTCCCTGTCCACACCTGCCCTTCTACATACATCACCTGACTGCCCGGCTGGCTGCTCCTCATACCTCCACATCCTAGCTTGAAGGTTGCCTCCTCACAGAAGTCTCTCCTGGCCCCTGCTTCCCCACCTGTAGGTAGGTCCCTCCTGATATTCCGTCCCAGGCATCAGCCAAAACTATGGTCTGAAGGCCAAATCCAGCAGCCTGTTTTTGTGTGACCCTCAAGCTAAAATGACTTTTACATTTTTTTTTGAGATGGAGTCTTACTCTGTTGTCCAGGCTGGAGTGTGGTGGTGCAATCATAGCTCACTGCAGTTTCAAACTCCTGGGTTCAAATGATCCTCCCACCTCAGTCTCCTGAGTAGCTGGGACTACAGGTGGGTGCCACCATGCCAGGCTAACTTTTAGATTTTTAACAAAACAAAACAACATACAAATCAAAGTAAACTATGCAATAGAGACCCCATGTGGCCCGCAAAGCCTGTAACATTTACTATCTGGCCCCTTACAGAAGAAGTTTGCTGAGCCCTATTTAATCTCCTAACACACTATGCTTCTCTTCATTGTACTTTATAGATTTTATCTGGGAGTTTACTTGTCTGTCTTCTTCCCTAGAATATAAGCTCCATGATGAGGGACATTTTTATGCTTAGCCTAGCACAGTATCAGGCACACAGTCTGTGATCAATAAATATTTGCTGAATGGATAAATGATACCAGAGTTCAACTTCAGTCTTTTTATACCATATCCCAAGTTCTTTTGTCTACGTGTCTCTTGCTTTGTAGCTGTAGGGCAGTGTGATTCCCTTGCAGGAAATGCTCTTGCCCTTGCTGCAGGGAGGCCAGGGTCCAGGCAGAAGGGGGAGTCTCAGGAATTGTACCAACATGGTGAGCTCTGGCTGAGGACATCAGCTCCTTTGGGAGGATAGGGAATTTTCCCAGGCCCCAGAAGAGGGCCCTGGGAAAGGCAGGCTCAGAAAGAACAATTGCCCACCCGTGTCTCCAGCCAGAAACCAGGTGTGGTAAGCAGAGTAGCAGCCCCCAAGGATGGCCATACCCTAATCCCTGGAACCTGTGAACATGTGTACCTTATGTAGCAAAGGGGGCCTTGCAGACATGATTGAGGTTAAGGACCTGGAGATGATTGAGGTTAAGGAGCCAGGATTATCTACATGGTCCCAATGTAATCACAAGGGGTCTTTAAAAGCAGAGAACCTTTCTGTCTGCATTAAAAGATGAGACAGAAGAAGTAGAGATTTGAGCTACAAGAGGGACTCCACCCATGGTTGCTGGCTCTGAAGATGGAGGAAAGGGGTCGTGAGCCCAGGAAGGTGGGCAGCTCTTAGCAGCTGGGAACAGTCCTCAGCTGACAGCCAGCCAGGGAACAGGAGCCTCAGTCCTCAGCCCAGACAAGCAAGGTTCCCCTAGAGCCTCCAGAAAGGAAGGTAACCCTGCCACTGACACCTTGATTTTAGCCTGGTGAGACCCACGCACGTTGTATTTCTGACCTACAGAACTGTAAGAATACCGCTATGTTGTTTAAAATGGTAAGAATACATTATGCGTTGTGTTGTTTAAGCTTCCAGATCCATCGTAATTTGCTATGGCAGCTATAGAAAACAAATACACGAGGAGTTGTCCTTGATATCCTTTTGCCCAAGGTGTAAACATTATTTGCAAACATTTAAAAAGTGGAAGATTCCACACAAAACCCCTCATTTCTGGTTTTTCTTAAACTTGGGCAACATTGACCCCAGAGTCTCATGCAACAGCAATGGGCTGGAGGTGACAGCGGGTACCCCCCTCTAGGGGGCAGGTGCTCTCCACACACTTCAGCTCTCCCCACAGCCTCACACCAGGGCAGCTTCAGCTGTTTCATTCCCTCATGTTAGCTCCCAGATCCCTGGTGATGCTGGAATCTGAGAGCCTAGAAGTAAAAAGCCTCAAGGGCAGGGGCTCCAGAGACTGGTAACAAGTTTTGGGGGTGGCCAGGTGCAGTGGCTCACACCTGTAATCACAGCACTTTGGGAGGCTGAGGCAGGAGGATCACTTGAGCTCATGAGTTCAAGACAGCCTAAGCAATATATGAGACCTCATCTACAAAAATAAAATATAAAAAATAAAAAAACAACAATTAGCGGGTGTAGTGGTGGGCACCTGTAGTTGTAGCTACTTGGGAGGCTAAGGTGGGAGGATCACTTGAGCCTGGGAGGCAGAGGAGGTTGCAGTGAGCCAAGATCGTGTCACTGCACTCTGTCTGGGTGACAGAGCAAGACCCTGTCTCAAGGAGAAAAAAACAAAAAGTTTTGAGGAGAAACTTGTGACATCTCAGGGCAATGCATGTAACAACAACATCTCTTTGTATGCCGCTGCAATCTACTGTTCAACTGTCAAAATGGGCAGGAGTCACTTTGCAACTTACTTTGAAATGCATCAAAACATAGAGTGGGTTGAGGAGTGGAGAGAGGGTCAGATGGATAGAGATGTGATCCAGTAAGTAAACCAGTGCTAATTATGGACATGATGGGAACATGGGTGTTCACTATAGAATTCTTTCAACTTTTCTGTATGTCTGATGATTTCAGAAAGAAATGCTGGGGGAAAAAAAACGGGTCAGAGTCCAGGACTTCTTAGTTTCAAATTATACCTCTGCTAGAGGCACAAAGGGAAACTGTGGGAGGGCAGATATGCCTTTGCCCTGACTTCACCATTACATCTGGCAGAGAGCTCATTCCATCGTGTGAACAAGACTCCTCTGATTCCAGTAGTCCAGTTCTGATGGAAAAGTCAGCCTCTCTCCCTTTGGGACCTTCCAGACATCCTTCATATCCTCTCTTGCTCTACCATCTTGCTGGCCTCTTTTTATTCAGTCCCCACACAGCCTTCCTCTGCCCCTTCCCCTCCTCTCTAATCCTTTTGATCATTTCAGCCAGCATTCTCTGGGAATTTGCTCCAACTTCATTATGTTGGCCTTCACAAATAAATGAAAGCACCCCTTCTTAAAAATCCCCTTTCCTTAACCCGGCTGAATCCTTTGCAGCCAAGAAAGACTGGTGATATCTGGTTTTCTACAAAAGTTCCTGTCTTAACATCTAATTTCACAGGAGGCTTGCTTGATTGAAGCAGGGTTGGGGGTGGGGTGGGGTGTTAGCTGTAATAAATTGCCTGGGGTCCACGGGTGAAATACAATATAGCTATTACACATTAGAAAGCCCTCACTCACTCCAGGCCCAGAGCCGGGCCGCACAGCCTGCAGTTAGACACACAAACACCATCATGCATTAAGGGAAGTAGACAAAGCCACAATAGACTAAATTCACTTCTAATTTAATTCAATCATGGAATTAAAGATTATTCAGAACTCAAATAAAAGGCTCAGCTTGGATCACAGCCCTGAACGTGTGCCTGTCTTTACAATTTTTTTTGATCTCTCTTTCCCTCCTCTATCCATCCAGTCATTTCCTAAATAAACACAAAACTTAAATTCGACGTTTGCCATGAGCACTAGTCATTAGTTTGGTCCTAGCTTCGTAGAGATTCTTTGTTTAAACAAAAAAATTGTGTGACCTGCTCAAATTAATCTCTCCAGTATCCAGCAGGGTACCTGGCTCTATAGATCTGCCCACAAGTCACCTTCCAGTCCAGAGCCCAAGCAAAGCCCCTTTTCTCTGCCTCTTATTAGGCTGCAGATCACAGCAGACAAAGGGGATCTGGGGACTGCACATAAGAAGATAGAAAGCCGCTACTCATACCAGTGACACTCCCATCTTAGCAGCTCCACTTAAGACCTATCTACATGTTGTGTTTTAGGATCTTAACACTGGATGGTGGAGTGTGCCCTCTTCCTTTGTGTATGATAAATAAGAAGCATCCTTTTGTCCACATGTCCTCAGAAAGCAGCCACAGGAAAAGGGGCCTAGGGCAATGCTCCCATTGCAAAGAGGCTGGGCATGGCTACCATGGTGGGCCAGGCAAGATAACCTCTGCTTCCTCATGGCTTATGCCTGACAGTTTAGAGAGCACGTTTCCTTCTCTCTCCTCTAACCTGTACCATATTCAAATAAGGTAGATGAAGCAGGGAGTGTTAACCCCATTTTCCAGATGAGGAAAATGGAGCTCAGAGGGGTAAATGACTTGGATTCGGGCCTCAAATCCAGGTAGTATTTATTTAAAATAACATATTTTTTAAAATTTCAAAAGTGATCATTGCTAAGCACAAAAGTCTGGAAGACACAGCGAGGCTCAAAGGAAAACTGACAACAGCAAACATACTGTCCTGCCGCTAACATGTGGGGCTGGCCTCTGCTAAACATTCGGGATGTGTCCTCTCTGTGTTCTCCTCTGCACACGTGCATTTGTTTTTACAACATGGCACACAGCACACGGACTCTTCCGTGTCCTCCCTCTGCTTCCCCCACCCCAGATGGCATCCAGGTCTTTGTGGGCTTCTAGATGCAGCGTGATCTCCTGAGGTGCTTGGAAGAGTCTCTCTGGGGTCAGGACGGGGCGGAGTGGTGGCCCAGCAGAGGGTCAAAGCAATGGCACTCTGAAACTTCCAGCACACAGCCTCAATGTTGAGGCCCTCTTGAATCAATACTTCGGACCCCAAAAGGTACTGTGAAAGAAGAGACTTCTGTGGAGTTTAGAATCTTACAACTGAGAGTTGGTGGAAACATTTTCTCTGTTGCAAAAGCACTTTCACTGTCCTTTGGTTTATGGTCGGATTAGGTTCCGAGCCTGCCTGTGCAAAGCTTAGTGAGAGGTGTGCAGCACAGGGACACAGAGACACAACTGGGCATGTTCACTGACACACACTGAAATAGTGAAAAGAGCAGAAACAGTGAATGTCCACCAATAGGGGAAGATGAAATAAAAGATGAAAAATTCTGGCCGGGTGCGGTGGCTCAAGCCTGTAATCCCAGCACTTTGGGAGGCCGAGACGGGCGGATCACGAGGTCAGGAGATCGAAACCATCCTGGCTAACACGGTGAAACCCCGTCTCTACTAAAAATACAAAAACTAGCCGGGCGAGGTGGCGGGCGCCTGTAGTCCCAGCTACTCGGGAGGCTGAGGCAGGAGAATGGCGTAAACCCAGGAGGCGGAGCTTGCAGTGAGCTGAGATCCGGTCACTGCACTCCAGTCCGAGCGACAGAGCGAGACTCCGCCTCAAAAAAAAGAAAAAAAGAAAAAGAAAAATTCAAACGATGGAATACTGATAGGCAGTTAAAAAATAAGGCAGAAAGTGACAATGACAATAATAGAAAACATGTGTTGAGGATTTCCAATATGCCAGACAGTGCTGTAGGCACTAAATATGCATTAAGTCATTTAATTGTCAAAATAATCTTATAATGTAGGGAATATAATTCTCATCACAAAGAAGAAGAAACAAGCTACAGAGAAGAAACTTGCCTATGTTCAAATAGCTGGCAAGGAATGAAGCCCAGATTTAAACCCATCTGTCTTTTACATATATTAGTATTTTATAGGGATAATTTATCAATCCTATTAATTGTATCGGCACAAAAGAATGACTAGGTAAAAAACAAATATTGAGGAAACTAAGTAGGTGTTTGAAATTGTGGCTTCTAGCCTTTGCTCTGCCATGCAACAATCCAAGTCAACAATCCATGCAACTGAGGTCCCAGCTGGACCTCAGTTTCCCTTTATGTCAATGAGGGAATGGGCAACTGTGCATGTCTTCTCTTTCTCTTGGTAGCAGCAACCTGATTTTCCTTGGGGAATCTCCTACACCTCACCTGTAGAGGGCTGGGGTGGAGCTGACTCCTTCCTTGCCTTGAGGGTGGGCAAAGGAGCCTGGCTTAGCCAGTCACAGCATCTCACCTCTCCAGCCCTGTTATAAGTAGGTTGAGGACAGGCACACCTGCAAATCAGAGAAAGTCTTTGCTGAGACAACTGCGAAAGACACAAGCTCTTTTCTGTTGAGACTGAACATGGGAGGATATATATCTGGTCTTCCTGGGGCAACCATGTGGACTGTTCCTTGCCTCAGAATGAAGTTAACAGAATAGAAAACAGAGCCAAGAGTTGGAGAGAGAGATTCCTATTGGCATCTGTTGGGGACCTGGATCCAGCTATGGCTGAAGCCAAGGTCTATTCCTGGCCTTTTCAGTTATATAAACCAATACATTTTCTTTTCTTAAGTCAGTTTGAGTTAGGTTTCTTGTCACTTGCAACTAGAAGAATCTTTGCTGATATAACTAGATAATCTTAGGTATATTCAGTCAAATCAATCAGTTTTGGACCCAGTGATGGCTCCTGAAGGACAAACAGGCACAACTGTTGCCCAGACTTTACCTCTGATCTGAAGTGGGCAGGTTCTCTCTGCTGTAGAAGAACTTTGCTTGTTCACTGACCAAGAGAAAGTGACCTGGGCAGAGGGGTATGATGGGACTGGGAGGAAAGGAGATAACTCAGATTGCTTGTGACCAAACGGCTCCTAATTTCACATTCCCTAAAGGATTCTGAGCTCTTGGGACACAAAGACATATATAATACACTAAGATGTACTATCAGGGCTTAATGCTGGGGCACTAGAAAACAAAAGTCAAAATACAAGAGAAGCATTTCAAAAATCTCTCTGAGTTAACTTTGAAATATAACAATCCAATCATTTAAAAGGGAACTATAACAAACATTCAGTTCCCTAGCATGGGACACGATCCACAGACCAAACTGAAATGTAAGTCAACTGAACAAACCCAATATTGTATGTGCCTAAGGGAGCAAGAATGCTCCGGACCTGGGTTCAAATCCTGACTCTGCTCCTTTGCAACTGTGAGACCCCGGCAAGTTCCTATCCCATGCTGAGCCTCAGTTTCCTTATCTATGGAATAAGGATGGTAACACCATGAGAATGTCATGAGAACCAAATGAGACAGTACATTTAAAACAGCCATGTGGAGGGATAAGTAGCTGGCTGTTCTTGGAGATGGGTAAATGTGGAGGACAACTCACAGCAAAGATTTCACAGCTCCTGATTTCAATTCTCTCAGAATCAGAGCTGACCATCCCAGGAAGGGCATGGGGCTTCAGTAAGGCTTCACTGAAGAGTTCTGCTCTAGTAGGCAAGAATCCCATTTTTGGTACCTCAGGCTTTGGCTGGCTCATGACTCAAAACATTCTCATTTGCTCACTCCCTTGCATCATTCATGTATTCAAGAAATGTAATATACTGAGCACTTACCATGTGACAGGCACAACGCTAAGCCCTGGAATTAAAATGGCAGGAAACAAGCTGTCGTTCCTGTCCCGTGGGATACAGAGTCTAATCAGGGTTGTGGACGACAGGCAAATAACATAAACAGTAATAAATTATGATAATTTTTTTCTGCCTTCCTATGTATGGCTGTGAAGTGACAGCAAAATGAAAACAGCCTACAAAGGGACAGACTGAAGTGTTACTAGTGGCACAGCCTCATGCCCAGGCCTGTGCCTTGCCATCAACAAGCACGCCATGAGTAGTTGCTGAGTTGAAGTGGAGTTGGAAGTTGCCTCGTCCAACCTGTCTGTTTTCCAATTCCAAGTAAGGTAGTGAGGCTTAGAGGAGCTGTTTGGTGATCCCAGACAACGTGGCCAGCTGGGAGGTGGACCTGGCTCCTCAGTTTAGTCCCAAAGAGAAAATCTTTTGGAGACCCTGGATGTAAATAACAAATCTAAATCGGACACAGTTTCAAGGAGCCAGTGTTTGCCGTCATGTTCCAAGTGGTGCCTGTTGGCTTGGCAAGTCCATGGGGGGCTGACCACGCAGCCTAGAGAAGTGGGATCTTCAAGAAGATTCAATGAACTTCAGCAACTAAAAACTCTCACTAATAAAAATGTGGATGCCCTAAATATGCTTGCTGAGGTCCATTCAATGTTCATTCTCTTTTCTCAGAAGTAGTCTGGTATGGACTTGGAGACAAAAAGACCACAGAGTATTAGCTACATAGCCTTTGGCAAGTTATCAAACACCTGCTTAGTTTCTTCCTTTATAAAATGGACTTGTAGGTTGAGCTGAGAAGTGAATAAGAAAGGAACATGTTGGTGCTCTGTAAACAGGAGGGTCATCAGGTACCATCTTGGTCCAACAAGGAACTTACACGGTGATCAGGTCAGTCACGGGGCCTACCTTGTCCATGCCTTCCTTTCTGACAGAAATGACCAAGCCCACAGTCCTGGGTGGGCTCTATGACCGCCTCTTACCTAGCCACAGTTGCTTAGGGCATTAGCAGAGCTCCGACTCAGGGTCACCAATCCATTGACTTGCCAGGGGTCAATGGCCTTGCAAGAAATCTGTGCCAAAATGAGGCTCACCAGACCAACCAAATTCTCCCTTTTGAGGACACACCTTGATGTGTGGAAAGAATGTCACAGAGCTAATGAGAGGAGCAGACAGAGCTACACAGAGGAAAGCTAAGGCCTCTTAACGGTGGAATCTAGAAATTCCTGGTGCTGAGGAGATCGTAAGAGAACCTGGAGGCCAGCCTTGGAAAAATTTCCCCTTTCAGGCACTGAGAGGTCTGTCTGTGCCATGGCTCCACCTCCTTCCCCTGGGGGGTCTTTCTCACATTCCACCTAGACAACATTCCCATTTCCCTCTACTGCCCGTGATTCCTGGCGTGGGATACTCCATTAGCTGAGGTAATCTTGAAGCCAAGGAATTCTGTCCATCTCTAACTCTGTTCGCTGGATTAAAAAACCAAGAGTAAGCACCCAAAAGTTGTACTAGAGCTGAGTCAATTATTTTTATTATTTATTTTTGATTGTGAAAATAATTGGATTCTTTTAGAATTCAGATTTCTAAACTTCAGAAGTACCACTAATATGGAAATCTGGACTTTCAGGTCATAGACACAGACTGCTAGGACACACTGTTGTTGTTCCACATGATTTGCAATGCCCTATCAACATGGAACTAACTGGGCCATGATGACATTAAGAGCAATTACTTGTAGTTCACAGCACTTCACCATCACTACGCTCTGCATATTGTGGCAAATTACTCTTCGGCAATTTTAGGGATTAGTTTTTGGGTTTTTCTTTTTTTAAGGAAATTATCATTTTAAAAATTGTCAAGTGACTCTTGTTTGAAAGCTTTTAGTGCTTGGACTCCTAGATAAACAATCATCTTCTGGAAATGGGCACCCCTTTAGCACTTTCTCATGGTAACCAAATCCAACATACCCTCCTTTGCCAAGCAGATGACAATTTTGGATTTTCCCCTAATGAGATGGAGCTGGTTGGGAGCTGGTTTGTATGTTGTGGGAGGCAGGGAGGCAGGTAGGCAGACGCCAGCATCTGTTTGGGTTGAGGACCAAGGCAGAAGGCCAATTACCATTCCCAGGCCACACACATAGCTTTAACCTGAAAGGCCAATCAGAAGCAATGAATATTAAGTCTGGAAAGCCTGACTCTCATCTCATTTGTGCTCCTTGGTTTAAAGATGAGGAAAATGAGGCCTAGAATGAGGAGGGACCTTCCCAGGGTCACAGAGGGAGATAGCATATCCATATCTCAAACAGTGGCCCTTGGTCCAAGGGTAAGAATCCTAGGAAGGGCACTTCCTTGGGATGCAACTACAGGTGTGGTGAGAAGCAGATAGGCTGAAGAGACACTCGGATCTGGGTTCAAATCCCATGTCTGTCACTTAGCAGCTGGGTCACCTTGGGAAAGTCATAACCTCCCTGAGACTTAGTTTCCTCTTGGGTAAAATGCATCCTTCCTATTAAGGCTGTCACAAGGAATAAAAGAGGTGCCATATGTGAATGCACCTGGTATAGCATCTGGTATGTAAATTTAGTTTCCACTTTACAGAGGCCACAGCATAGGTCATTTTCCAGCAAATGGTATAAGTTCAAAATTCTAGAATTTTCTCCTCTCTATTCTGCAAAAGACAATCCCCCTTAAAATATAACCTTCTCAGAAAGACTACGACCAATGGTCTTGGAACTACCAAGAAACTGACTAAGTGGAAGTCAGAGACAGCTCCACCAGAACAAGAGGCAAAAGCTGAGTCTTAGTGAGTAGAATGTGAGAAGTCCCTGTTCCCTTTCCCCATCCTCCCTCGAGCTGCAGACTTAGGCGTTCTCCTGACACATACTGATTTCAAGCTTCTTTCCTCAGCTCAAGGCTCAGGCTCAGGCTCAGCTATCCAGCCCTTCTCTACCCTCCTCTCGGGGATGAGACAGGCACGAGCTTTCTCTTTAACACAGTCTGGCTGGAATCAGAGGACCCAAAAGATTACTTGACAACGTGTGCCAAGGCTGACATCTTTATGAAGGCCCTTTGCCATTTAAGGGCTAGTCCCTGTTCAACAGACAGCTAAGAGACACACAGAGGTTTATTCTTATTATTCATATTGTTAATTATAAACCTCAGCAGTATCAGTTCGTCACTAGTTGTGCACCCCCTGACTAGGACCAGAGATGTCAGATACAAGGAGTATTTAAAGGATCTTGGTTTGTGCTTTCTTGTCCTTTCTTTTGAACTTACATTTTGGGAACTATTTTATTTAGGTCATATCTAGTTTTAAGATGGTTATAAAAACAATAACTTTTTTTTTTTTTGAGTCTCGCTCTGTCACCCAGGCTGGAGTGCAGTGATGTGATTTCAGCTCACTGCAACCTTCGCCTCCCACGTTGAAGCAATTCTCCTGCCTCAGCTTCCTAAGTAGCTGGGACTATGAGGCACTCACTATCACGCCCGGCTAATTTTTGTATTTTTCGTAGAGATGTGGTTTCACCATGTTGGCCAGGCTGTTATCAAACTCCTGACCTCAAGTGATGCACCTGCCTTGGCCTCCCAAAGTGTTGGGATTAAAGGCATGAGCCACCGCACCCAGTCTAACAATAACATTTTTAAAAAATCTAGCAACAGTTTCTTTACACTGCTGTCCCACATGATAAAATGTTTAGTCTTCCTACAGATGTAACATGCAATATATTCTACATACTCAAGCTTTAAACCAAGGATGACAGCAGGAAGGAGGAACTCTGGTTAATGAATACGGTGTGCAAGGCATAAAACAACCCTAAGGACCACACCTCACATCCCAGTGAGCTGCCAGCTGCCAGGTAAACATTCCTTAGAAGGAAATGGACTTTAATATCAAGTTACTTGATGATTCATAAAAGAGGAGAAAAGAAGAAATAACAATGTAAAGATATGTGTTTCAGGATGTTTTTTGCCACACTGTTTCCAGAAGCAAGGACCTGGAAATGACCTGTATGTCTGTCTACAGAGGAACTGTTGACTAAATTATATTCCTATGGAATATGACACAGCTATTACAAATATCTTAAAATGTGACCACAATATATTAAGTGAAAAAAGTACTTGTAGAATAAAACACAATAGTATAATCACATTTTTATAAAACAAAACAAAACCCTAAGCCTCATTCATATGTCTCTATACATTATATAAGCAAAGAAAAAACTATGGAAAGCTCTACACTAAACTGTTACAATTCACTACCCGGGAGGACTTAGGATTGGAGTGTAAAGTGGGGGGATAGAGAGGGGAGAGGGACTATTGATTTCTTCCCCTGAAAGGTGTGGAGAAGGAGGCTTACAATCAAGAAAGAATTATGTTCTTTTCTATGTAACAGTGCTCCTAAGCTAAGCTGTTCTACTTGTCTTATCATCATGCTGCCCTTGATACCATCTTAATGAAGGGAGAGAACTGATAATCACTCTCATCTTCCAGTCATTATTTTCTTTTTTCTTAAACCCTTTCAAGGCCAACACCACTTAGAAATCAAACTCATCTCTGTAACCAATTTTGCTGAATGCTATTTATCTGCTTCTGGACAAGAACATATTACCTTCCGCATAGTGAATGCGATGCACACAGAGGAGTCTG
Source organism: Piliocolobus tephrosceles (assembly GCF_002776525.5). Classification (NCBI taxonomy): domain Eukaryota; kingdom Metazoa; phylum Chordata; class Mammalia; order Primates; family Cercopithecidae; genus Piliocolobus; species Piliocolobus tephrosceles. Next base: position 136,363,770 of record NC_045437.1, read on the forward strand.
CTGGTTGTGTTTGCTGGATTTATATAGCAAATACCACTCACTAGGCCTGGTCCAAGTACCTTCATGGACAAGATTCAGATTTAAAAATGTTTCTCTCCACTGGGTACGGTGGCTCATGACTGTAATTTCGGTACTTTGGGAGGCTAAGGTGGGCAGATCAACTCAAGGCCAGGCGTTCGAGACTAGCCTGGCCAACATGGTGAAACCCCGTCTCTACTAAAAATATAAAGATTAGCCTGGGTGTGGTGGTGTGTGCTTGTAGTGCCAGCTACTTGAGAGGCTGAGTACAAGAATTGCTTGACCCTGAATGGCAGAGTTTGAGGTGAGCTGAGATTGCATCATTGTACTCTAGCCTGGGCAAAAGAAGGAGAATCTGTCTCAAAAAAAAAAAAAAAAAAAGTCCCCCTCTCTGTGAGACATGGGTTTCGGGTCTCAGGTCTCAGGTCTCAGCCTGTGTATGATGCAATAGAAAAAACACAGGCTTGGATCTAGGTCAAGCCTTCTTTGCCTTCTACTAGCAGTGTTAACTGGAACAAAGGGCTGAGGTTCTCTGAGGTTTAGTTTGTGCATCTGTAAAATGGAGCTAGTGATGATCCCCATTTGATACAATTTCAGAGAGGCTGGAACCATAAAATAGTTGTAATAGTTTGTAAACCAGAAGACAATGTTGAGTATAAAAGAAATAAATCATCATCGCACAACAGTTCAGAATAGGAACAAGTAAAGTACAACTGGCAAGGTGTTCAGCACAACGCCTGGCACATTGACAAATAAATAGGAGCACCTGACAAACAGTACATGTTGTTATTAATGGAGAACACAGCATCCATCCCTAGAAGACTTAGAAAATGCATCTGTCTGCAGAAATAATAAAAAGAAAACAAGTCACACATCCAGTCATGTAGATATACGTGGCTTTTATCTAGCATAAACTGTAGGGAGTAGATGCCCATATAATTTTTAGTTGATAGGCATCCATTTTTGCTGGTAGATTATTTATCTTTATAATTTCAACCTGAGGGCCGAATTCACTGAACTCTTTTAAAAATTAGAGAAAAGAAGTCAATGTGAGAAATGTTATTGGCTGCCATTTTATTTTAAGGCATATGAGCACCTTTAAATCCCAATATTAGTCAACATTGGGATCAATATTGGATCGATAACTGTTATCTTGAAAGAAACACCACTGTTCAGAAAGGAGTCATTTAATTTCAGAGAAGAGCTGATTTAAGTCTCCTAAAAAATCAGTAATGCGGCCAGGCACAGTGGCTCATGCCCGTAATCCCAGCACTTTGGGAGGCTGAGGTGGGCGGATCACTTGAGGTGAGGAGTCCAGACCAGCCTGGCCAACATGGCGAAACTTGTCTTTGCTACAAATACAAAAATTAGCCGGGTGTGGTGGTATGCGCCTGTAATTCCAGCTACTTGGGAGGCTGAGGCAGGAGAATCACTTGAACCCAGGAAGTGGAGGATGCAGTGAGCCAAGATCACAGCTGCACTCCAGCCTGGGTGACAGAGCAAGACTCTGTCTCAAAAAAAAAAAAAAAAAAAAAAAAAAAAATCAGTGATGGTCCAAAAAAAGAAAAACCTACATTTTTTCCTTTCCCAGCTTACAAATCATTCCACCTACAGGCCCTCCCCTCCCACAACAGTCTCGCTAACAACCTGCCAAAACAGGGAGGCTGCATTGCTCTCGAATCCTGAGTATCTCTGGGGCACTAACCTTATACTGAAGTACTCCATTATAAAGGTGTCAGGCAAGCTTGCTCTACCGCATGAATCATGATTAAAAAGCGTAAAAACTGTTAATAAGTACTAAATATGTCTTCTAAGCCTGTCACTGTTCTATGGAGGGTCTGACAAACCACTCTGCACCACGGGGTGGGGGCGGGTACAGACTCTTGTCATTCATTCCCAACAAAAAGGGTGGAAGGTTATGGGCACCGCTCTTGCCATAACCTGAACGCTGACCATAAACTCCATTACGCCGCATGCCACACACCACGTCTGGTCTTGGGTCATTTTTAGGCTTACTATCTGTTATGCCTTAGGCATTTCCTGATATTCTAGGAAGGTGAGTTAATTAAAACCACAATAAAAAACACAGCAACTCAGAAAAAAATCCTGTCACTATTTCCATTTTTCACAACACAAATGGGATCATTTATTCAACTGCCTACTTGACACTGACATTTGGATGTGAAACAATGTTGCAAACTTGTCTGCAATCAAAATCGTGATTTTCCCCAAAACCTGCTCTTCCCAAAGTCATCTCCATTTCTACAGATGGCAGCTCCATCTCCCCAGCTGCTCTGGCCAAAAACCTTGGCATTATCCCCAGCTCCTCTCTTATTCTCATATCCACAATCTTGTAAGTAAATCCTGGCACCTCCATCTCCACCTTCCAAGCATGTCTAGAAATCAGCCATGGCTACTCCACTACTCCTACTGTGGACTGACTCTCTCTCACGCTCCCCTGGCTTGCTGTTAACATACTCCTAACTACTCTCCCTGCTTCCACCCTTGGCTGCCTACAGTCTGTTCTTAAAACAGCAACCAAAGTGATCCTTTTAAGATGAAAATCAGATTATGTCACTCTCTGTTCGAAACCTTCCAGTGGTGTCCCGTCTTAGCCATTTTGGGAAAAGCTCCAGCCCCACCACTACCCCTGACCACCACCCAGACACCTCTCCAGCCTTCTCATCACTCGCATCATCAGGCTCCAGCCACACTGGCCTCCACAAGCCAGGCACGGTGGCCTCTGGGCCTTTGCATTTGCTGTTTCCTCTGCCTGCAGGGCTCTTCCGCCAGTTAACTGCCCTGCTAGGCCCCTCACCACTTCATAGCTCTGTTCATATGCATCTTATCAGAAAGCACTTCCTGACCCCTGAAATAAAATCTACCCCATTCTTACTATTTTTTTCTACCCTTTATCCTGTTAATCTTTTTTCCCCTACATCACTTATTGCTGTCGAGAAAATCAATCCATTTATTTGTTTGTTTATATTATGAGTATCCCACCCCTACCCCCAGTGGAATGTAAGCTCTAGGAGGGAAGGAGATTTTGACCATTTGCTCATTGCTGATTCCCTAGGACCTAGGCCATACAATAAGCACACAAAATAGACACTCAATAAATATTTGCTGAATGAATAAATGGCTTTCAGAGACAGTTTTAAGTGACTAACAGGCTTGAAATCTCTTCAAGACAGGGACTATCTCTTGATCATTTTAGCATAATAGGCCTGAGTAAGGGCTGGCTGCATTTCAGATGAGCTGCAGACTGGAGGTGGAAGGGCAGAAAGGAGTCCATAATAAACACAGTTACCGTACATAAAGTTCCTGATTTAGTTAGCTCTGGATACATCAGTTGGGTGGGCCATACAAGGCAGGAGCCCGGGAGCACAGGCAGCAGCTCTGCCAACAGCTTGTCCTAGTTCTCAGGGTCTCCAACAGGGATGCACAGCTGGTGATGCCACCTGGGGCAGGAAAGCTCAATCCTTTTTACACCCCTGCTCTTTCTTGCCCCAGGCTTACATCACTATTCAAGAAGACTCCCTTTCTGCTATGGGAATATTTATGAACATCAAGTTTTCGCTTTTCAAGCCAAACTCAGCATCACTAAGGCCATATTATCATGGGGGCAAGTGGGTGGTCCCTGAATAGGACCTCAGCCACCAGCTCTGCTAGGTCCAGGATGCTATTTCCTCATAGTCCACTCCCTCCTTCTGATTCTTCACCCTTTTATCAGGGTGTTTTGAATGCTGCAATGGTTGGCAAACCATGATAACAAATCCCTTTCCAACTGCCCTCTACCCCACAGTCAATTATCTTTTATAAGGTTTAAACAATAAGAAAAATAGCATATATTTACCCACATGGCTACTATTTGCAGTGATCTTTATTCTTTGTGAATAAAGATCTCTATTTCTATCTGGTATCTTTTTTATTTTTTTGGAAGATATTTTCACTGGGTATAGAATTCTAAGTTGACAGGTATTTTCTTTTCATACTTTATTGTTATTATTTTTTCACTAAACATACAACCCTGCTCAGGGTGTACCTGTGTGACTTTGGCGCACCTCTTTATCCTTTGATCTTTTAGTTACTGACCTGAAAAAAAGTGAATAATGATGACGATACCACTGGCCCAACCCATTCACGAGGGATATTGGTCTGTAATATTTTTTTTTTGTAATGTCTTTATCTGATTTTGGTATCAGGATAATGCTGGTTTTACGATGAGTTGGAAAGTACCCCATCCTCTTTAATTTTGGGGAAAAATTTGTATAGAATTATTTCTTTTTTTTTTTTTTTCTTGAGAGAGTCTCGCTCTGTTGCCCAGGCTGGAGTGCAGTGGCGTGATCTTGGCTCACTGCAAGCTCCGCCTCCTGGGTTCATGCCATTCTCCTGCCTCAGCCTCCCGAGTAGCTGGGACTACAGGCGCCCGCCACCTCGCCCGGCTAGTTTTTTTTTTTTTTTTTTGTATTTTTTAGTAGAGACGGGGTTTCACCGTGTTAGCCAGGATGGTCTCGATCTCCTGACCTCGTGATCCACCCGTCTCGGCCTCCCAAAGTGCTGGGATTACAGGCTTGAGCAACCGCACCCGGCCCAGAATTATTTCTTAAATTGTTGAAAGAATTCATCAGTGAACCCACCTGGGCCTGAAGTTTTCTTTATGGGAAGGTACTTAACTACACTGTCAATCTCTTTAATACATATAGGACTATTCAGGTTGATTGTTTCTTCTTAAGTGAGCTTTGGCAGTTTGTGTCTTTCAAAGAATCTGTAATTTCAGCTAAGCTGTTAAGATGTTTAGGCACAAAGTTGTTCAGGATATTCCTCTATTATTCTCTTAACAGTTACAGAATCTACAGCTATGTCATCTCTCTCATTCCTGATACTGGTAATTTTTGTCTTCTTTTTCTCTTTTTCAAGCTGGTTAGATGTTAATTAATTTAACTGACCATTTCAAAGAGCCAGCTTTTGTTTTTCTTGATTTTCTGTTTCATTGATCTCTGCTTTGATCTTTTTCACATCCTTTCTTCTGTTTACTGTGGATTAATTTGCTCTTCTTTTACTAGTTTCTGAAAGTGGAAGTTGATGTCATCCATTTTAGACCATTCTTTTTTTTCTAACATAGGCACTAACTCTACAAATTTCCCCTTATGTAGTAGTTTAGTGACATTCCACAAATTCTGAAATATTGTGTTTTCATTATCATTCAGTTAATAATACTTTCTAATTTTGTTTTTTATTTCTTTTTTGACCCATCTGTTATTTATATGTAAGTAATATATTTTCTAATCTTTTGGAAAGTTTAAAAGGGTTATTTTGTTATTGATTTCTAAATTTAATTTCATTGTGGTTAGAGTGATACTTTGCATCACTTGAATCCTTTTAAATTTATGAGGACTTGTTTTCTGGCCCAAAATATAATCTACCTTGGTAAATGTTTCATATCCACTTGAAAAGAATGTGTATTCTGCTGTTATTGGTGGAGTATTCTATAAATGTCAATTAGGTCATATTGGTCGACAGTGCTGTGAGAGTCTACTATATCCTCGCTGACTTTCTGTCTATCTGTATTACCAATTATTGAGAGAGAGGTGTTGAAATCTCTTAATCTCATAATTGTGGCTTTTAAAAAAAATTTCTCCTTATAGTTTTGTTGTTGTTGTTGTTGTTGTTGTTGTTGTTGTTGTTGTTTGAGATGAGTCTTGCTTTGTCGCCCAGGCTGGAATACAGTGGCACAATCTCGGCTGACTGCAGCCTCTGCCTCCCAGGTTCCAGTGATTCTCCTGCCTCAGCTTCCTGGGTAGTTGGGATTACAGGCACGTGCCTGGCTAATTTTTGTATTTTTAGTAGAGACAGGGTTTCACCATGTTGGTCAGGTTGGTCTGGAACTGCTGACCTCAGATGATCCACCCTCCTTGGCCTCCCGAAGTGCTGGGATTACAGGCGACAGCCACTGTGCCCAGCCTCTCCTTATAGTTCTATCAGTTTTTGCTTCATGTATTTTGAAGCTTTCTTATCAAGTACATAAACATTTAGGATTGCTATGTCTTCCTTATGAATTACCTCTTTATTATGAAATAACTTTCTTTATTCCTGGTAATATTCTCTGCTCTGAAATCTACTTTGACTGATATTAATATTGCCACTACAGCTTTCTTTTAACTGGTGTTAGCATGGCATATCTTTTCTTTTACATTTAACTTATTTGTATCTCTACATTTAAAGCGTGTTTCTTGCAGGTAGCATGTATTTGACTCTTGTTTTCTTATCCAATCTGACAATCTCCACCTTTTAACCAGAATAATTAGAGCATTTACATTTAACGTGATTATTGATATGGTTAGGTTAAAGTCCATCATTTTAGTATTTTCTTCTTCTTCTTCTTCTTCTTCTTCTTCTTCTTCTTCTTCTTCTTCTTCTTCTTCTTCTTCTTCTTTTATTTTTTACAGATGAGGTCTTGCTCTGTCACTAAGGCTGGAGTGCAGTGGCATGATCATAGTTTACTGCAGCCTCAAACTTCTGGGCTCAAGTGATTCTCCCACCTTAGCCTCCCAAGTAGCTGGGAATACAAACATGTGCCACTATGCCTGGCTAATTTTTTTTTTTTTTTTTTTTAAGAAATGGAGTCTTGCCCAGGTTGATCTTGAACTCCTACACCCAAGTGATCCTCCTGCCTCAGCCTCCTGAGTAGCTAGGATCACAGGTGCAAGCCACTGCACCCAGTTCTATTTCTCCTTTCTGATTTTGATTCCCTTCCTTGCTTTCACTGCCATATTTTGGATTACTTTTTATGATTTCATTTTATCACCTCTGTTGGCTTATTAGCTATAATTCTGTTTTGTTATTTTAGTGCTTGCTTTAGGGTTTATAATATATGTTTTTAACTCATCAGTCTACCTTTATACTTCACATGCACTATTGAGAGGTGAAGCCAGCTGGGCTTCTGGGTTGGGTGGGGACTTGGAGAACTTTTCTGTCTAGCTAAAGGATTGTAAACACACCAATCAGCACTCTGTGTCTAGCTAAAGGTTTGTAAACACAGCAAGCAGCACTCTGTAAAAACGCACCAATCAGCACTCTGTGTCTAGTTAAAGGTTTGTAAACACACCAATCAGCAATCTGTAAAATGGAACAATCAGCAGGACGTGGGTGGGGCCAAATAAGGGAATAAAAGCTGGGCACCTGAGCCAGCAGCAGCAACTCTCTTGGGTCCCCTTCCACGCTGTGGAAGCTTTGTTCTTTCGCTCTTCACAATAAATCTTGCTGCTGCTCCCTCTTTGGGCCCGCACTACCTTTATGAGCTGTAATACTCAAAGCAAAGTCCTGCAGCTTCACTCCTGAAGTCAGTGAGACCACGAACCCACAGGGAGGAACAAACAACTCCAGACACGTCACCTCTAAGAGCTGTAACACTCACTGTGAAGGTCTGCAGCTTCACTCCTGAAGTCAGCGAGACTACGAACCCACTAGGAGGAATGAGCAACTCTGGACGTGCCACCTTTAAGAGCTGTAACACTCACTGCAAAGGTCTGCGGCTTCACTCGTGAAGTCAGCAAGACCATGAACCCGCCAGAAGGAAGAAACTCCAGACACATCTGAACATCTGAAGGAACAAACTCCAGACACACTATCTTTAAGTACTGTAACACTCACTGCGAGGGTCGTGGCTTCATTCTTGAAGTCAGCGAGACCAGGAGCCCACCAGAAGGAACCAATTCTTCCAGACACACCGTGAGAACCTTATGATAGCAGATTACTATTTCTCCCCTCCAATCTTTATGTTGGCACACATTTTATTTTACATATATTTTAAATCCAATAACGTTATTATTCTTGGTTACACAGCCAATCGTCTTTTAAAAGATTTAAACAATAAGACAAATAGCATATATTTACCCACAAAGCTACTATTTCTAGTGATCTTCGTATTTTGTAAATAAAGATCTCTATTTGTAGACAGTATCTTGTTTAAAAAAAGATATTTTCACCGGGTACAGAATTCTAAGTTGACAGAGTTTTCTCTTCCATACCTTATTTTTTTATTACTAACCATAGTTTACTGATATTTCCATACTTTAAAGCTGTTGCTACACCATAATCTTTTTGGAGTGTTTACAACAAGAATTCTCCTGTTATCTTTGTTCCTCTCGCTATAACAAGTTTTATTTCTCTGGCTGCTTTAACATTTTTTTCTTCATCACTGGTTTTTAGTAATTTGATTATAACATGCTTTGATGTCATTTTCTTTGTATTTCTTGAGCTTGTGTTTCACTGAGTTTCTTGGATGTGGTATTATAGTTGTTATCCAATTTGGAAGACTTTCAGCCATTACTTCCTTACACACACTCTAATTACATGAATACTAGAATTTTTAAAGTTGTCCCACAGGTAATTAAACCTCTTTTCAATTTTTAAAGTTCTTTTTCTGTGTTTTACTTTGAGTAGTTTCTTTTGCTACAGCTTCAAGTTCATTAATCTTTTTTTTTTTCCAGCAATATCTACGTCATTAATCCCATTCAGTGTATTTTTCATTTTTTTTTTTTGAGACGGAGTCTTGCTCTGCCGCCCAGGCTGGAGTGCAGTGGCCGGATCTCAGCTCACTGCAAGCTCCGCCTCCCGGGTTTACGCCATTCTCCTGCCTCAGCCTCCCGAGTAGCTGGGACTACAGGCGCCCGCCTCGTCGCCCGGCTAGTTTTTTTTGTATTTTTTAGTAGAGACAGGGTTTCACCGTATTAGCCAGGATGGTCTCGATCTCCTGACCTCGTGATCCGCCTGTCTCGGCCTCCCAAAGTGCTGGGATTACAGGCTTGAGCCACCGCGCCCGGCTATTTTTCATTTTAGACATGGTTGATTTCATTTCTAGAATTTTGATTTGGATCTTCTTATGTCCTCCATATCTCTACCTAACTTTTTAAACATATGAAATACAGTTACAATTAACTCTGCTAATTCTACTGTCTTTGTCAGCTCTGGGTTGGTTTTGATTGAGTGATTATATTTGTCACTGTGGGTCATTTTTTTCCACTTTTTTGCATGCCTGGTAATCTTCGATTGGGTTTCACATTGCTTAGTACTGAATATTTATGTATTGATGTAAGTATTATCAAGCTTTGTTCTGGGTGCATTATATATTTGGAAACAGTTTGATCCTTTTGGGTAATAATTTATGATTTTTTTAGACTGGTTCAGAGCACCGTTTAGTCTAGAGCTGATTAGATGCCACTAAGACAAAACTCTTCTAAGTACTCTACCTGATTCCCCATGAGTTATGAATTAGGAGGTTTTCCAGTCCGGGTGGTGGGAAGAGGCACTATTCTTGGCCCTGAGGGAGCACTAGGCACTGTTCCTTATAGCATTTTAGGGTGATTCCTTTCCCAGCGTCAGATAGCTTCCTCATGGCATGTGCTGATCAACAATCTGCTGAGTGTTTGAGAGGACTCTGTAGATCTCTGTAGGTCTCTCTTTGCACAGTTCTCCTCTCTCCAGTACTGTGTCCTCTGAACTCTAGCCTCTTTGATCTCCTTGGACTCTCAGCTCCACTTCTTCAACTCAGGAAGTTTTCTGGGCTCTATCTTGGTTCGCCCTCCCTGCACCATGGCCTAGAAATTCTCCCAAGGCAATAAGCTGGGGCAACTATAGGGCTCACCTCATTAGTTTCCCATTTCTTAGAAATTATTGTTCTTTACTGCCTGATGTCCACTATCTTAAAAACCAGTGTTTCATGTATTTTGCCTGGCCTTATTTATTTATTTATTTTTTGGTTGTTTTAGGCAGGAGGGCAAATTTATCTTACTTTATCTTGGCCCAAATGTGATTTTATACCCACGTGTATGTTCCAATCAGGGCACTATTATATTATGACTACAATAAATGTGGTTGACTTAAACTTCCTGTGTTGGCAAGCTGTCATTTTTTCAGGGTTTGTATTTAATACATGTTTGTCAAAGGTAATAGGTGATAACTCCCTTCCTTCTTGCTTCTATTACACTTTGTAGCCTGTTAGGGATGTACAGGTGCTCAATAAAATACTTGCCTATTATAGTAATATGAGCTTATAAGTTCTTCTGAGGAAATTCAGTATATGTCATAAATTGACTGTGTTAATTTAACAAAAAGGAAGTGCAAAAAGGAACATGGAAGTAGGGATCTGGTAGACTTGGGCCTTTTATTGCAACACAGGTTTATTCATTAGTGAAGCTAAAACTATGGAATGGAGAGAGCAGGTCAGAATTGTGGACTGCTTTCATTCCCACTATGGATAATCTTTGCATGGGAGAAACTGACCACCTAACATGGGGTGTGCACAGGAAAACTGCAGATTCCAGGCACTTTAGCAGTTGGGTCTCTGTTGTGCCATCAACTCAGTGCTCTGGAGGGGCCTCCACGTTCAGTTGCCAAGCAGCCCAGCAGGGCTCCCAGGGAGTAGGGAAAGTGGGCCAGCCCACCAGCCAGCCACTGTTCATGCTCACTTGGCAGCAGGTGCAGAGGGCAGGCCCACTCAGAGCCAGCTGGCTGACTCCCATTTGCAGGACCAGTGAGTCTCGGCCAAACTGCCTCGCTTCCGTTCTCTGGCTACGCGGTCCCCAGTGCAGCTTCTGGTGGAAGCAAAGGCAGCTGGCACAAACAAACAGCCCCTCAATCCTGTTCTTGACATGCTGTTGCCAAAATTCAGTTTGAAGGAACAAAAGGCAAACAAACCTCAGCTCCTGCTGGAGAAGTTGTTTAAGCTAAAAGAAACCGAAGGGAGTTAGCGGCTCAGCTGCTCTAATTTACTCACACATTTCTGCTGTCAAACTGCAGGAAAGATTCCCCTCTGGAAAAAAAGGAAACCTCTTCGAGACATCTGTCAACCCATTTCTGAAAAGTCAGCTTCCACACTTGGTGACTCTAAAAAAGGGATGTGTCAGGAGC